>NC_090244.1:8383478-8545978 GCF_024489055.1 Chanodichthys erythropterus
TATAAAATAATAGGCTATTCTGTTTCTAGAGCAATAATATTTTTGAAACAGCAAATTCAGTAGATAAACTCAATATAATATGCCACTAGAAAACAACTCTAAAATGTCAGAAACGGTCCTGCCATTTTAAATAAAGGGTTAAACTAATGTTACAGTAGAACGACTGCTGTAGACAGTGCTCTATAATTAATTAGAGTAGGCCATCATTAGTTTTATCCTGCTAATTATTTTATACCCATAAAAATAATTAATAACTGCCAGATAACGATCACCTGCTTTTTTTCAAAAGCTCAGATATCCGTCAGATCCTGTAGGTCAGTTAGTACAGTTTACTGCTGAACAACTTCTTTTGTCGATGTGAAATAACACAGAAATCGAAAATTAATAGTTAGTTATATATCTTGAATCTCCCCTCGAAAGCCCTGACAGTCCTTAGAGAAGCTGTCAATCAACTGTGAATCACGACGACACGGCCCGTTTCTCAGAGGTGGAAAGTCCAGGGGTCAGAAAGTAAAAGTCCTGCCATATTTTTGTTTTGTTTTATGTTAAAGTTAATGAGATAAATAAGTGATTAATTGAGTGATGATTGAGCATTATTGAAGACACCTGATGATAACAAGCAGAATCACCAAAGGAGAAAATCACTATTTTTAAGACACCATCACAGAGATCAGAGTTTGCTTTAGTTGGGCTCTTGACCCTTGACTTTTAATCTTAGAGTTTGTTTGGGCTGCTGTAACTGAGTTATAACAGCCAGACAAGCAAAGAAAAAAAAAAAAGATCAGTTGGTGTTGGTTATGTTTTCATATAATCATTATTTGATCTGAATCACTGAAGTCATTTAGAGCCCAAACTCTGAGATAGATTTACATTATTGATCACAACAGCACTGTGATTCAGATGATCAGCTTTATCGATAAAATATGAAGAATTTCTCAAAAGTTGTTCTGATCAAAAAAAAAAAAAAATTTTTCTGTTAGGCACACACAGACATCAAGCATCAGCCTGTGAATCTCAACGACGGTGACAAGCAACATATTCTGATCAACAGATCAACTCTGAACATTAGAAAACAAGCTACTAAAAAGTCACATAAAAACAGCAAAAAACAAAATAGTGAGAATAAAGAAAATTACTAAAACAATTCAGCTCATAATTTATTCATGCAGCAATGCATGATGGGAGCCGTGGATGAATTTTGATTGGTGGCTCCCAGAATGCATTGCATCATTCTTTTTGACAGTCACCACTGTTGAGATTCATACGCTGATTCTTGATCTCTGTGTGTCTAAATAAGAGAAATCTTTTTATTTAGAACAACTTTTGATAAAACCTTTGGATTATTTTGGGAAAAAAAAGACTGGATCTTCTGCTGTAGAATCACAGTGCTGCTGTAATCAATAACGTAAATCTAACTCAGAGATTGGGCTCTAAATGAGTTCAGTGACTCAGATCAAATAATGATTATGTGAAATCAGAACCAACACCACCTGATCATCTTTTCTTTTTGCTTGTCTGGTTGTTATAACTCAGTTACAGCAGCCCAAACAAACTCTAACATTAAAAAGTCAAGGGTCAAGAGCTCAACTAAAGCAAACCATGACCTCTGTGATGGCGGGTAAAAAAATTGTGATTTTCTCCTTTGGTGATTCTGCTTGTTATCATCAGGTGTCTTCAATAATGCCTCAATCATCACTCAATTAATCACTTATTTATCTCATTAACTTTAATATCGCTTCAGTGGGTGGAGTAAAAATATGGCAGGACTTTTACTTTCTGACCCCTGGACTTTCCACCTCTGCCGTTTCTATAGCACCAAATTGCTAGCTAAAATCAAACTTATCACAAAAACAAACAATTGAATATATATCAGCGTGATAACAACTACCTTAAATGACCAAAAACATCTTTCGGAAAATTTTATTTGAAGCATAATTTATTTTTATGTTTTAACTTAAGTCTCATTCGTCTGCATTGAGAGGGCGGGGTTTATGACCTGTACTGCATCCAGCCTCCAGGGGGCGACCAAAGAGCCCGCAGCTTTACTTTTCAGGATGTATGAGGCACACCCGGTCTTGTGTCATTCTATAGTCTTTAGCAGTGTTTCTTTACAAAGTGACATCGCCAACTACTGGCCTGACATGAATAATACAACATTTTTAGTAGTTTTTGTGGAAACATGTTAACATGGATCGTTTTGAGTAGGTTGTCATCTGTACGCAAAAAAAAAAAAAAATCCCTTTTTTAGTGCATCTTTGTCATATGAACGTTTTCTAACTTTAAGACAATTTTTACTTAGTGGATTTTACAAATACAAAAAACACAAATGACAAATAAAACACTGAATTATGTTGTAGAAATACGTACTCCAATAGTTTTGCTAATTGACAATTTATAAAAAATATTTTATTACAGTAAAGGTTTTACAGTAAAGAAATATATACAGTATCTATTCAATTCATCTAATATATACAGTATATATTATATATATATATATATATATATATATATATATATATATATATATATATATATATTTATATATATATATATATATATATATATATATATATATATATATATATATATATATATGTATTTTTTTTATTTATTTTTTTATTTTCACATCGGAAAAAATTTTTCACAATGTCAGTTTTTTCCCAATATTGTGCAGCCCTAACTGCATGCGAAATGGCCTCGGATTACGAGGTCTTAAACGGTCCCGCCGAAAATATGAACATACGGCCAAGCTGTCATCAAGGGCGCTGCTGATAAAGCCCGTGCAGTGTGAAGACATTGTGGCTCGGGGCAAATCCTGGCCTGCTGAAAGTGTCCTAATCTGTTCCCAGAGAGCCTATCGCCATCCCTATTAGAGAGGGAACAAATGTTTGGAGACAGACATTCTATCTGCTTGGCCGGTCAGAGGAGTGGCTCTTGCCAGGAGTGTTCTTGTGTGACACAAGCCGACAGCGTTATCAGTCCAGGTGCGTGTCCAAAGTAGGCAACCACAGCATGCAAACCGCAGAAACAATCTGCCGCCCACTCAGCAAGGCAGAGGACGGTTGTAGTGGCGGCTAACTGTGTATAAAGGGCTCAAAGCTCAGGCAAAGGCCTGGCATGGTGACAAGAGTTGGATACTTGCATAATATGTGCTACTGTTGTGCACAGTATGCTAATTTTCTGGGTGTATAATACCTAATATGCAAAGATAAGCTATTATATTTGCCAAAATGAGCAGTAGTTTTCTGCGTGGGAAAAGGTCTCCAACAATGCAATGCGCTCTTGACCTTCCATTTCGAGTGATGAATGAACTGGATGTAATTACTGATTTTTAACTTTTATTTTACACCGTTTACCAGTTTCTTGACTTGTAATATTGAATACATATATGATAAACATTTTATTTAAATTGATTTAAATACATTGATTGAATTTTGTTCAGTAAACTAGTATTCCATTCTAAACATGCCTATAGTACTCTCTCTATATACTCAATTATATAGTATCCATGAAACAGTACCCCATATTTTTTCCACAGAGTTTGGATTGTATTCATTCTACATACTTTCAAACTTATACTGTACAATTAGACAACAAAAACATTCCAGCAACAACTTGGAGAACTAGAAGTTCAAGTACATACTGTAGCTATCCAGTAGAAAGGCGACCACAATTGTGATTGATAGTGTTTTTCGTGGCTATTTCTTCAGCAATAAATCACTGATACACTTTGGTACAAACTTAAGAGCATTTGTTGGAGAAGAGACTACAAAAACTGATTACGCTTATAAAAAGAACAGGAGAGTCATTTTAGTTTCATTTGATCGAAACAGCAATTTCCGTTATCACTTAAATGTCAGCTTTCATAAAACTAACCATCACACATCTGTGTTTGACACATGGTAATTCCTCAGCGTTTGCATATTTTTGAATCACTGAATACTAAATTCAATCAAACAATAACACATTTGAAGGTAATGATGTTACAGCTGACCTAATTTAAGAAAAGGGATAGTTGCATACTCTGCTTAGGGAGATGCATTGGAAACTGTTCTATATCTAGTCTTGGCAGAAGGTCTGGACTCAATAGCAGCTTTCATTGGCCAAAGACTGCCCAGAGGCCGTCTGACTGACATGTAAAGCAACCAGTCACAGTTCGTTTTGTTGAGCGTCATGTTTAGGAGCATGAAATTGTAATGTTGTTGTCCCTGATGTAATAACAGACCGGCCGGTAAAACTCTTGGATGAATTTTAAAGGTCCCGTTTTTCGTGTTTTTTTGAAGCTTTGATTGTGTTTAAAGTGTGCAATATAACATGTGTTCATGTTTCGCGTGTAAAAAACACAGTATTTTTCACATAATTTTCTTATCTGTATACCGCTGTTTCCACTGTCATAAAAACGGGCTGATGACTTCCTTGTTCTATGAAGTCCCTCCTTCAGAAATACGTAACGAGTTCTGATTGTGCCAGCGGTTCCTGTGTTGTGATTCGACAGCAGCTTAGCGCTCCTTGCCCGGAAAGGTCACGCCTCTTACCATAACGTGTGCTGCACATAGTTTTACATGTGGATTATTGTGGTGTTGTGCCGAATGAACACAAAAGACAATCATTCCCGAGAGACTGAACTCTTAAATCTCCACAAGCAGCGACAGAAAATGTACAACGTTAGCACTCACTCAGAAGAGTACCTCATACGGAAAACAGCCATATACATAAACATAGTCCCCTCTTGTGGCCATTATGTGCACTGCAGTCCAACATTAACTATTGCAGTAAGGATACCACAATTATAATTTTCGGGAACCGAGTTAAACATAAATTGTAACCATTTATCTCCAAGTACAGCGTCCCTGGGAAGGCCAAACAAAGGTGATTGGACTGCGGGATGAAAATAACACCGTTTCGACGACTTGGCGACAAACACACTCTACAAACTCTTGCTCTTCTCTGTGGGAGCGCAACAAGACCACGCCCCCTTTTTTGTGTAGTCCTGTGGGCGGAGGTTAGTCAAAAAACTGTTTTAGTGATGTCATTAAAGAAGGAAGTAGAGGGATGTAGTCCAAACTGGCTGTTCGATGTAGGCGACTTCTGTTAAATAAAATATCTCGCTTGGCAATGAATTTTGAGCTTTAAAATTTTACAGATTTTATTTATACTCTAACAACAACATTACACACTAACTAAAGTTTGAAACATGGGATCACGAAGAACGGGACCTTTAAAAAGTCTATGCCATGAACTTTACATACTTGACATACTTTTGAAAATCCAGCGTTTAGTTGATCCTGGTAAGCGCTCATTGTCACAGTTGTAAACATGATGGCTTTCTTCTTCCATGAGGGGGTTTAAGCATCATGGTGTTTTTTTCAAACAACAGCTGAGTGTTTATAGAATTATCCTGCGTTCACACCAGACGCGACTTGCGCGAATAAATCATGCTATTCGCGCGTAGTTGGACGCTTGAACATTTTGAGTTTACTCGCTTCATTCGCACGTGACATTCACTTCTTTCGCGTGTGAAAATCCCTTCACAACAGACGCAAATTCGCGTCATGAGAGGGGCTCTCCCGCTCCTTTATGTATCCCAGACTGCTTTCTACACTTCCTCTGAATAAACACAACTTGTCAGTGGGGAAATAATTGTAAATTACAGCGAATAAGCTCAATTGGTCGTCTTTAGTTGGCTTGTAGTCTTAATATGTATATATAGCTCAAATTGAGTAAAGACCGTTTTTTACAACTTATCAGATTGTCCAACCTCCTCACTCACTTTCTTTCAAACTCGATCCTTTTTATTTCTGTTTCTATAAATGTATGAAGATGTACAGAGATGATGATTTTGTCCTCCATTGTTGTTTCGAATTTCTGCCTCAGCTTGCTACCTCACGTCACTACTAGAGCAAGCTCCTGATTGGTTAACGCGGCGCGGAAATTCCCCAAAGATTTTTCAACTTGTGCGATTTGCGCAAATCACGTGTTAAGCACGTCAAACGCCCGAATCGCTCAATTCGCGCGAATCGCGCCATTGGCACCGAAGGATGTCAATTCGCGTCTTTGCATTGACTTAACATGTAAATCACTTGCGCTTACCGCTTCATTCGCATCTGGTGTGAACGCACCATTAGGGTCTTTTTTAGATGAAACTGTTTTCAGCTAACAACAGAAAACTTTTTATGTATTTTGGCCATTCATTTACACAACAGCGTTTTGGGGGCCTGAAAACAAACTTTTGAAAACGGCTTTCAAAGTGCAAGTTTTTGAAAATGATACCGTTATTCTCTCTGCGTAAACTAAAAAAATGTGAATTTGTGAAAATGGTGACATCATGTGCATGCATATTACGTGTTCAGTCTATAGGCGCGTATTGTTTCTTTACAAAGTGACATTGTCAACCACTGGCCTGGCATGAATAACACAGCGGTTTTAATTGTTTCCACAGATCCATGTGAACACATTGTCGTTGTGTAAATATACCCTTAAATATTCCTTTTTTTTTGAATAATTACAAATTGGTTAGATTAAATAAAGCTGCAGTCCGCAACTTTTTTGTGTTAAAAATTTACAAAAATTATATAATGAGAATATACAACATGAATCCATTTTCCAAACCATGTTTTTGTCTTATCCTGAATCATTATGGTACACTTATAATAAGTGTTTATTTCAAACCGGACTGGTAGGACTCGCCGCAGAGTATCACAGTAACTGCGTGACTCGCCATAGACAAACACGGAGAAAAGTAGCTCCGACTAGAATGTTTCTCCGCAAGACGCAGTTCTGTTTATTTACCACTACAGGGCCAAAAATCACGGACAGCAGCTTTAAATAAGGATTTCATAATAAGATCATCGCCCCCAGTGGTGAACCACGGAAATTATGAAACTTTTTGAAACACTTATGATGTAACGAAGCCTTGTTTACTGTACCAAACTGCCACTTGACATGGCAGTTTGGTACACGCTCTGAACCACCGATTCGAAACAAAAGATTCGTAAAGCTTCGAAGCTTCACGAAGCAGCGTTTTGAAATCGCCCATCACTAGAAATTGTTAAATAAAGTCATTATTTAGTTTTTTTTGGCGCACAAAAAGTATTCTCGTCACTTCATAACATTAAGTTATAACCACTGTAGTCACATGAGCTGTTTTAAATACGTCTTTAGTAGCTTTCGGGGCATCGTAAAGTATTAATTATCTTGCTGTCGATGGAGGCCTCACTGAGCCATCGGATTTTATCAAAAATATCTTAATTTGTGTTCCGAAGATGAACGAAGGTCTTACAGGTTTGGAACGACATGAGCGTGATTAATTAATGACAGAAATTTTCATTTTTGGGTGAACTAACCCTTTAGTGATTCTAGTGCATCGTCTTCAGTGTCACATAATCCTTCATAAACCATTCTAATATGCTGATTTTTTGCTCAAGAAACATTTATCAATGTTGAAAACAGTTGCACTGCTTAATATTTTTGTGAAAACTGATACATTTCTTTTCACAATTCTTTAATGAATAGAAAGTTCTAAAGAACATCATTTATTTGAAATAAAACTTTCGGTGAATAAAAGTATGATTTAAAAAAAAAAGAATCTTACTGACCATAAACTGTGTTCAGATAGCGACATTTTATCTGTAATGAAGCTCACCAACTAATGCATTAAAACACGGGTCTTGTTTGACCGTGGACAGGGGTGACACACTTTTAGTGAGTTTCATCTTTTTTGGAGCTTTAATGGGTGAAAATGGAAGGGTGATATCTGGAGCTAATAGCCTGAGGTCGAACTCTTCTGTGTGACAGATATACTACAACAGCGGGACACATGGACGTTCTGGAGAAGCTCTCTGCCAAACTTTAATTATATCTGCTGACACGAAATGACAAAGTGTAGTTCACTCATCTCCTCAGGCTCCAGGAAGATGAAGCAAGCGGGTAGAATGACACTTGTGTATATTATTTTCCTGTCTTTTACAACGCATACCCTCTAGCTACTGTAAGTATCCATGTGGCACTATTTAGCATTTATGTTGTGCCAAGGTCATCACGCTTCGCTAATAGTCATTTACTGTTACCCCGAGGTGGGAGTTTGTGTGCAGAGTGGTTAATTTACACAGATGAATGTCTAAAGCCACCTGTTTTCAATGACCTGCTTTAAGATTGTGTTTCTTGTGTTTTTTTTTTTTTTACTTAACAATTCCCCAATTACCTACTCAAATTCCACTTTGAACAAAATATCTTGTGTGGTATGAACACAGGTGCTAAGGGGGGAAAGTGTGTTAAATGCTCAGTACTTTAGGCGGAACTGCTTAATAAAGGGTTGGCTAATATGTCTGCATATATAATTGATATTTTTATCTTCTTGGCAGCCAGCAGCAGAAAAAATGTTGTCCAGAATATTTTGTTGAATGAATATCTGAACATACAATATATCAAAAGAAAAAAAAAAACATTCTAGCTTCATGCATTCTTTTTGATAAACACTTGAATGTGAGTGTTATATTTAAAAAAAAGCAACATTGTGAACAAAATGCTGAGAAAATCATGTTTTTTTGTTTTTTGTTTTTTGTTTTTTTTATTATTATAAGACTATAGCCCTGGATATAGTTTGTTATACAACCCATGTAAATATATTCTTTCATGCTAGAGTTGTACAAATGAGGGTACTTTCTAACCTCTTCTCTCATCTATGTAGGCCTCCATTGTCGCTGTAGCTTGCATGCGTTCTGTTGTGGTGAGAAATCGAGTCCGCGTAGGATTTGGGTCTCCTTTAGGACCCCGAGTGATCCCATTGGTTCAACGGACTTTTAATGGGTAGTATTTTTAGCGTCTGTTTATAATTCCTGCAAAATTTCATGATGATTTATATCTTTTAAAATTTGTTATAACGACAATTAATGTCTTTTAAATTACATGCTTCATATTCTTAGTAACTTTTGTGAAAATCGATTGTGAAATCAAGCATTTCTTGTTATTACTGTTTTTTTTTTAGTTAGCTTATGTACTAGCATAGCATACATCTACCTGATTAGCATGCTAGCATAACTTATATTACTGTATTTTAGGCATGTTTTTTGCTTCCAATAAAGTTCCCAATTACATGTTTCAAATTAATGATGTCTGTGTGTACTTAGCACGACAATTAATTTATAAAAAAATATATATAATAGTAATATTATACACTATACCACATTGCTATTATTGTGTAAAATTAATATTAAGTATATATATATATATATATATATATATATATATATATATATATATATATATATATATATATATATATATATATATATATAATGTATGAAGTTTACTTGAGCTTAAGTCTGGATCGGATTGAGAATATTGATCAAAACCTAGATGGAGTAGATCGTGTCCATCAACAATCCAAAGTTTGCACAGTCCTATATCTTTTCCTAGGTCAACATTTTATTCTATAACATTTTGATTTATATGTTGTTTAATATTTGATGATTGTGATAGCTTACATGTGCATAAGCAATGCTTCTATCACTTGTTTCTGCTTCTTCTTCACTTGTTTTTCGATCTGGAGATTCTGTACTCTTTCAGAAGATGTGTAATAGTGCCCCCTTCCATATAACAGGGAAAACATGGATTGCCGGAAAATTCAGCCAATGGCGGGGAAGTGTTGCATCATAAATGTATTAATTAATTATTTAATTATTAATTAATTGATTGTAGGTATATAAATTAGAAATGTATTATTTAATTAAAATGTATAAAATTAATTATAAAATTATAAATTGTTCAAACTACCATTCAAAATTTTAGGCTCAGTCAGATTTGATTTTTTTTTTTATCAAATACATAAAAAAACACAAGTAATATTGTAAACTATTATTACTATTTAAAATAAATGTTTTCTATTTTAATAAAATTTAAAATGTAATTTATTCCTGTGATGGCAAAGCTGAATTTTCAGCATCGTTACTCCAGTCTTCAGTGTCACATGATCCTTCAGAAATCAGAAGAATGTGCTTGTGTGGTCCAAACACAGGTGCTTTGGGGAAAAAGTGTGTATAATAAGTACTTTAGGGGGACCGTGTAACCATCTGCTGGTTAAAGTCTACAGGGGTGGCTAGGTCAATGGAAACGATCAATTTAGCCACTCTGAACTGTATTTTATATAAACATCGGAAAAATGAAGAAAGGTAGTCATTAGCGGCTAGGATCAGGAGGCCCCATGGTAGGCATGGAGCCACTCTAATTAAAATCCTGTAGGGCTGTGTTTATCTTAGATTAGCTTAAAGCTAACTTGGAGTCTGATTCTTTGTTTAAATCCATTCCCAAGCCTGGTAAAAATAAGCCCTATCCTTTGGGCCTGCTAACAAGTATACAAATGGAGTACCCCACCTCATGCAATCCTCAAATGCACACACTTTTTCCTCTCTGGGCGGGTTTGTTTGCTGTGCTTGATGTTAATGGATTACATGGGTGCTATAAGCCCTCCTTCCTGTGAGGGGCCTTTTTACACCGGACCGCCGATGGCGTTCAAAGTATAATACGATGCCAGGGAGCGCTTGCCTCACACAAAGTGGTGCCCGTTTGAACATGGCTAACTGCGACGATTCCTCACTGAGCTGAAGCGCTGCAAAATCGAGATTTTTTGGTATACGGGCGTCATTAGATGACCCTTCAGACATCGTCTAGTCAGTTTGATCAGAATAACGAGCATCACAAGGGAGTTTTGAATGATTAGTGCTAGTTTAGCAGTTGATAACTGATTAGCATTGAACTAACATTACTTTAAAGTCAAAATGACATGATGACATTCAAAGCTTTTTTACTTCAGTAATGTGATATTTGTGAAACAATAGTCATCGACAACAAAAAATGTTTAACTTTATTTGATCTATTAGGACTAGAATGGATTGTGAAAACATGTCTATCTATCTATCTATCTATCTATCTATCTATCTATCTATCTATCTATCTATCTATCTATCTATCTATCTATCTATCTATCTATCTATCTATCTATTTTATACAACAGTACTTTCTGGTTCTTGAATCTGATTGGCTGCGAGCCGTGCAATATTCTATTGATAACAGCAGTCCTGCCTTTTCACCATTTGTATCACTCCGCTTGAAGCGGCTGTCATGGTGGGCGAGCAAATCCACCGCTTGTTACACAAACTCTAGTTTTAAGAGTTTTTTAGGTGAGAATGTAGTTGTTTATACCTGAAATATGTGACTCATATTTAATCATAGCACCTATTTTACAATTTGTTTGGCCGTTTTCGGGAGTTGCAAGCTCCAGGCCATCAGCGGCTGTTCAGTGCTCGTGTACCCGCCGAGAACAGCTTCATCTCGGCCAGTGTTTCGGAGATTTGCCACCGTCTCTTATATCTTAATATTCATTTTGGGTGCAGAAAATGGGCAATCTTTAGTCTTATTCTATTACTTGTTCCTGGGCATCAAATTGGGCTATGTTAAATTTAATAATTTAATATTAAGGCTATATTTAACTTACATCCTGTAGATCACTGCTCTAGTTAAAGTTAAAAAGTTAAAAAGAGCAGCCCACAAACCTTTGAACAGTGAAGTGATTCTTCTTTTTTCCCCCCTAATTGTTCCCAGTTCCTTTTTTTTCTAGGTCTGCTGGTCTTTAAACACCACATTTCCGCCTGTGTAGCAGCAGCCAATTGATGGTGTTTCTGCAATTAGGTATTTGGAGCACAGTTGGCATAACAACTGTAGTTCTGAGTTACCTGCTGTGCTTCCCAGCAGTGGTAAATCTGACTGTAATAGACCTGCTTGGTGATTGTCACAATTTGTATTTGACTGCCACACTTACGTCGGGTACATACATGGTCTAGGTCGGAGCATGAGGAAAGAAAATCTGGGAGAGCAGCCAGAGCCCGTTCTTTTCTCATCGGGTGGTCAAGGTGAGTCTCTGATGCCAGGCATGTGCTGATGGGAGCTGGCAGAGCAACCACAATGCCACTGTGCTAATGCCCCTGGCAGCATCTGTCCAAAAGAGGGAGAAGAAGAGGAGAAAATGAGATGAGGAAAAAACAACGCTTGTTATCCAAATATGACCTTGGACATGTCCATCATTCATAAGACAGGCTGTTAGATCAGCAGGTGGATGGAGGTAAAGAAAACACATAATAATTAATTCCCAATCAAGGCCTTCCTTGCTGACATATCCTCTGCAGGAAGTTCAGCTCAATATGCTAAGGTTTGTTTTAAATAGCATTCCTGTGAAAAAGGTCCTAAGGTTAGACTGCCGAAATCAACATTATTGACAGGATTTTTATAAAAAGTTCAGGCTTTACAATCTTGAATGCAGCCATATTCAAAACTGATTGAATAAACACACATTGAATTCTATACATCAACTATGGACACCTTTGACCCTGTATCTATATTTTTTCTATTTGTTTACAAGGACTAGATATTACAATCCATAACGATTCAGCACAGCGCTGGCCTTGAACGCTACCACAGTCCACGGTGGATCTTGGTGGATCTTTGCACCAATCATTGACACATTGTCAGTTGTGTACCAGTGCCTCATTGAATGATTTGGCCTTTTATCACAAGACACCCTCAGCAAAGGAAGGCCCACCACAGGGTATGTGTCGCATGGTGACTATATTGGTAAATTGGTGGCCCACACTGTCTACTGTCACTGACTACTTCCTTAATTACTTAAGTTCCTTAATTACTTTCCACTGGGCCTGACCTCTGATAGCCACTTCCTTCAGCAGCCTTATGGTCCACCTCCACTGGATGCAGCTTCACCTTCCAGCCCCACTCTTCCTTTCATAAGCCTCCTCGATACCCTCTTCCCAAGGGACCGTCAGTTTCACAATGAAGACAGTGGCAGGAGTTCGACCAGGTCTGGGCGCAAGTTGGTCATTGGGATTTTGGGTGGAAAGGTTAGTCTCTGGTTTAGGTCGACACGCATTTGCCAGTCCCTAGCTATATTCAGCAGGCGAGAGTCAGAGATGAAGGCTTGGTGCACCATTTCTCTCCTTCCCGTATAAATGGTGTTAATTGCGGGAAGGCAGTCTGAGCATCTCGGGAAATTAGGTTGATTGATTCTCTTTTGTCCTCTAGTGCTGAAGCCAAGCACCTCAAAACTTGGTTATGATGCCAAGTATATCTCCCTTGTGTTAAGCTTTTCTTACAACTCGCCAGAATGTGCTTAAGGGTTGCTGGAGCTGCACACTGGTGACAGGCTGGATCCTACCAAATATGTAGGTTTGTTGGAGTGGGTAGTACATGATATCAAAAAAATAAATAACGACTCATTTAGTGATGGCCGATTTCAAAACACTGCTTCAGGAAGATTCGGAGCACAGATGAATCAGTGTGTCGAATCTGCTCTTCGAAGCGCCAAAGTCACGTGATTTCAGCCGTTGGCAGTCCGAATCATGATTCGACACACTGATTCATTTTTGCTCCGAAGCTTCATGAAGCAGTTTTTGAAATCGGCCATCACTGAATACGTTTTTTTGGCGCATCAAAAATATTCTCGTCGCTTTATAATATTAATATTGAACCACTGTACTCACATGAACTGATTTAAATATGTTTTTAGTACCTTTACTAAATGATCTTAAGAGTGGACGTGTACATTGCTCCCTATTAAGGCCTCACGGAGCCATCAGATTTCAACTAAAATATCTTAATTTGTGTTCTGAAGATGAATTAAGGTCTTACGGGTGTGGAACAGCATGAGGATAGGTAATAAATGACAGAATTTTAATTTTTGGGTGAACTAACCCTTTAAGCGGAGTGATACAAATGGTGAAAAGGTAGGAGTGCTGTTATCTCTAGAATATCGCACGGCTATCAGCCAATCAGATATTTTTTTTAAATTCATGTGCCCTCTTAATCTTTAATCAAATAACTTCCCATCCCTTTTGCAGCGACATCTCTTCTCTGATTTACTGTTGTCACCCTCGATTTCTAAATCGTGCGCACAATTTATTCTTTTGTTCCCTCAGTTTGCGAAATGGTTCACACGATTTACTATTTCGATCCCTCAATTTTGAAATGGTGCGCACAATTTACTATTTAGTTCCCTCGGATTCTAAATTGTGTGCATGATTTACTCTTTCGTTCCCTTGATTTACTAAATTGTGCGCACGATTTACTATTTTGTTCACTTGATTTGCTAAATCATGTGCACAATTTACTATTTTGTTCCCTCGATTTTCTAAATCATGTGTACAATTTACTATTTTGTTAACTTGATTTGCTAAATCGTGCACATGATTTACTAATTTGTTCCTGCGATTTATAAATTGTGCACATGAATTAGAAAATCAAGGGAACGAATTAGTAAAATGTTGACACGATTTAGCAAATCGAGGGAATGTAATAGTAAATCCTTTCCATCATTTAGTAAATTGAGGGAACGAAATAGTAAATCATGCGCACCATTTAGCCTACTAGTTCTTTCCTGCATGTCATGTGCGGGGCTCCGTATAAACGAACTGTAAAACTTTATTGTGATTTTCTTTAATTATCCAACATTGCTTTTTCATTTTATATTTTACAGTACGTCTTTGGCAGTGACAAACACTTTTAAATGCTGCATTAAATTTAAAAGTTCAACTTAAAATCATGTCGTCTTTCCACTGCGTTTTGCTGTTCTTGAATGAAAGAGCGTGTCTCGTGAGTCACATTGTGCCAATCAAAACCACCTAACCTAACATATGGCCTTTGATGGCTTATTGCTTTAATAAAAACATGTATTGTATTCTATTCTATTTTAAGTGAAACAGTGTTTTGTTCACATGTAAATTGAGAACAAATAGAAAGATCAGCAGCGCACGCATTCAATTTATTAGCATTTCAAACATTCGTGCAAAATGGGGATTTGGATGAAACCCACTCGTGGGGCGATAAGTGTGGCGGTGGGGGGAGAACGAGGGGAGGAACGGACAGGGAAATTTTCAGGACACCCACGCCGCGGGTCTTTCTGAGCCGAGCTGTCAAAAAAGGATTACCAGAATGAGCAAAAAGCCTACAATAGGCAGAAGCTTATGTACTTTAGGTGCCAGGATTTCATTTTTAATCCACTGTAAATTTGAGGAAAAAACTACGTAAATCAGTGGAAGTCACTGGTACGTTTTGTGGAGGAGGGCGAGGGAAAAGAGCGAGATGGAGAACCCGTTAAGCGTTAATGATACGCTGAAGATCGGGAAACGTAGCGCACCTGAAAATCTACAATGGCTTGTCACCTGTCCGCATTGAGTTGAATACTTACGTTTCAGATTAGCATTCGGATTCGGATCCCATTCAAACACACAGACTCCCGTGTAGAGTCACAGTCTACAGTCACTAATTATATGCAAATGACTGCTCTAGGGGAAAGAGATGTTAGAAACATAATTGTGGGGGCTGAGACTGAGAGACTCAGTAAAATAATTGCTGTGGAGGTCAAGGCGATTATCATCTCGCAGAGATGTTATTTTTCTTGTTCCTCAGGTGGGTTCTGTTCAGCAGATGTTTGTGAATGTCGTCCTCTTCACCTTTTGCCTCTCGCGCCATCGCTCAGTGAGTTTCCCGCGGTTTGCTTCAGCGCGAGCGTTTGAGGGGCTGTGTGGAGGGTTCGCCGCTTATTCTTTTGACTGTTCCCGCACACAGAACAGACAGTCCACTTGCTCACTGGTGAAAAGTGCTGAGTCTGGGCCTTCCTGTTCCTGCCATGCCAACTATATACACTACAGATGGGGTCACCCAAGATTAAAACCATAAATCTTTCGTATTTATATTTTTAGGAATGAATTCACCAGAAGTTTTAGGGGTAATGCATTACAAATAACTCAAGTTATGTAATCAGATTACTTTTTTCAAGTAACCAGTAAAGTAACACATTACTTTTAAATAGTACAAATGACTAACTCAACTTTTTTTCCACATTTATTGACTGACCTCTCTCCTGTCCTTATGTTGAGAGAAATCATGAGTAAATGCAGAGGTGTTGTGTGTAAACATGATGGTTTTTGGTAAATCTGCACACGAACCCATTTTGCGCGCGGCTCCTCATCCGAAGATGCACGAATGCGAAGGCCGAGCATGTATGTCTCACCACACCGGCACCCAGTTTGCATATCTAAATTAGCTGCTTACATTTACAAAATGTGCCAACAATACCAGAAATAATCAATTTTAATGAAAATAAAGGTCCACAAATCTAAATGAAAATGTTTATGGTGAAAATTAGAAAATATTTAACCCCCTGGCCCTCTTCGGTCAAAAATTTTTATTTTGAAATGTTAAAAATCGTAGCTCCATCGGAATGAGATGACACTTGGTGACTTTTGTCGCATTAGCAATATGAACACACAAAAAAATTATTCGGATATGTTAAAGGGTCAAAAAATAAAATAGTCACACTTACGGTCTTCGCGGTCAAAAAATGACCGACATACTGTAGGAAATGAATGGGAAATATGAAAAAATACGAAAACTCTGAGAATCTTTTGTTGGTACAAACTACCAATCAGCCGCTGTGCAGAAAAAAGTGCATAGCAATGAATAGGTGACACTCCTTAATGCCAAGAGTGCAAAATAGACACACAGAGCAAGTTTATGCAAATGTGTGAAACAAAATCAATAATTCAGCCACAAAGCAGTAAAAAATGAACAGCAAGAAAGAGGTTACACTCAAAAACATTGAGAATACAACTCAGAAACACCACCTCACATACACACTCACACACATTCACAGACAGACACACACACCATTATACACACACAAATGAACCGGTGTGGCTGTAACAATATGGTAAAATTGAGCCAAAACTCAAATAAGAGGTTGAAATGGGTTGAATTATGTGAAACAAAATGCCCTCCTTTGTGTTCAGGTTTGAATGTAGTAAAATTAATGCAAAAACCGACACTTCAAATCAACATTTCCAAAAAAAAAAAAAAAAAAAAAAAAAAAAAATGAAACCTTGACAAAAAGTAGACTTTGAGAATGTCTAAGTATAAATCCAAATCCAAAACTTAATAAAAAATAAGTATTTGTGTCTAAAAACCACCAATTTATAAGCCACTTTATATAGAACTATATAGGACATATTACTTATGTTTTTCTTTTTTTTACTCTCACCAAATGGCACTAATCTACCTTCAAAAAAATGTATTTTAAATGCCTTGTCTCTATTTTAACCTGGAATACTGCTTTAATTGAAAAATAATTTAAAAATATTATTAGAAAAAAATTGTATTATTTTTTTTAATGGGGAAAAAATAGCTAATAAAAAACTGTATAAATAATGCATAGTATCATAAAATACCATCAAAATTTTATACAATAATCAAAAAATATTATTGAACAAAAATATATTACATTGTAGTTACATTTCAAGGCTCTGGTCACTTTTGACCGCGAAAAAGCCAAGTGTGAGCGTTCAGTTGTATACATGTTCTCATATCCATATATTTTATTCTAATTTCACAAGGATCTCAATGTTTACTGTGTTTTACACGATTCTTTTTGCAGTGTGGTTTTGGTGAAGTGTAAGTTGCTAGAATAACATTGTCACATGTACCTTTTTTCTTCTCACCACTGCTTCATTTCACCGAGTCACCCCCTGCTGCTTCAAAGAATAGAACAACGGCGAGCGCATAAACGTCTCGTCAGCTGAGGCTCACTGTGCGGAGCAAGGCGAAAGTATAAATCCAGCTTGAGGCTTATTTATTTCACTTTTGGTGTGAAAGGGCCTTTACATTTGCCAAAAATAAGACTTTTAATCAATCAATTAATTTATTTATTTTTGTTATTGAAAATCGAACAAGGTAGCCAAGCCCAGGTGAGATAAAGTAACGTAAAACATTACTTTCCATAAAAAGTAACTAAGTAACACAATTAGTTCTGTTGGTGTTTGAGTATGACGTCTTTGACTAGAGAAGCAGAGCTTTTTTTTTAGCCAGCTATATGTTCACACTGCTCACTGATGACATTTTTACTGGTTCAGAATGTAGCTTAGATTCACAGTGACAGGTTGCCATATCTTCAATAAATCATCTGCTTTCAGCCTACCGCTGATAACTCATCCAGCTCAGACGGGATGCTGCTCTTAGTTCCCATTCACTGTGTTTGGATACAGTAAAGACATTTCTTCTGCACACCACCTGCTCTAGTAGCATTAGTTTTATTGTTTTCCATTGCCAGCATAAACCAACACACACAAGAATGACTTCCCAGGCGAAATGTGGCATCTAATGTGTACTCTCTTACGATAATATCTACTCTGCTGGGCTTAATAGAACTCAGACTGAGAGCTAACAAACAAACAAATCCAGTGCAAACTAAATCTACGTGCCTTGCACAGAAATTTATATCAGGCATTAAACTGAAATAACTTTAAGGTGATTAACTAGAAATAAATAAAAACTAAAACTGAAATAAAAATAAATGAAACACAAATAGCTATAAAAAACTGAATAAAATGGCAAAAGCACATTATTTAACAAATAAATTAAACCAAAATTAACATATATAAAAATAAAAGCTAATTCAAAATACTTTTAAAACTATAATAAAATAAAATAAAATAAAAACTCACCCAAAGATGAAAATTATCTCATGATTTACTCACCCTCATCTTCTTTCAGACAAGCACAATCAGAGATATATTTAAAAATATTCTTGCTCTTCCGAGCTTTAAAATGGTAGTGAACAAGGGGCCTGTTTTGAAGCCAAAAATAAATGGATCCATCCATCATAAAAATAATCTATTTGGCTCCAGGGGGTTAATAAAGGCCTTCTGAAGAGAAGCGATGGGTTTTTTGTAAGAAAAATATCCATATTTAAAACATTATAATCTAAAATATCTAGCTTCCGGCAGATGATCGTACGCAAACTGCGCGATTTTAAACAAAAATGGCCAGGCAACAAACTAAAGCTATCGAAATCCTCCAATGTTTCTATTTAAAATTTCTCATTTTAGACTTCTAATTCATGACCGGTGTTTTATTTTGCTCTATTATGTCATTTTTGGGTTAGCTAACACTTTAACAATGCTAGTTGTAAGGGATCTTCTGAATTTGTTTCTGTTTAGGGTGGGTTTATTACGTGTTTAAAGGGCCATTTACATGACACCATTTTCAACTAAAAAGTAAACCTTTTTATGCTTTTTGGCCATTCATTTACATGACAACAGTGTTTTGGGGCCTGAAAATGCAAACTTTTGAAAACGGGTTTTTAGTCATTTTCACGGATTCGTTTGAATGTGGATCGTTTTGACAACAAAACGCTTGTTGTCTGTATGTGACAAAAAACACAAAGAAAAAACTTTTCCGTTTTTAGCACATCATCCTTAGTACAGAGCCCCGCACATGACATGTAAGGAAAAAAATTAAATCGTGTGCATCATTTAGTAAATAGAGGGAACAAATTAGTAAATCGTGTGCACAAATTAGTAAATCGAGGGAACGAATTAGTAAATCTTTTACACAATTTTAATTTTTTTCTTGCATGTCATGTCATGTCATGCATTTACTAAATCGTGCGCACAAATTAGTAAATAATGTGTATGATTTATAAATCGAGGGAATGATATAGTAAATTATGTACACAATTGAGTAAATCGAAGGAACGAATTAGTAAATCGTGCGCACGATTTAGCCTACTATTTTTTTTTTTCCTACATGTCATGTCCGGGGCTCATTTACACAACAACGGAGTACTAAAAACAAAAACGTTTTTTCTTTGTACAGATGACAGTGTTATCAAAAATATCCCTGTTCACACAGATCCGCGAAAACAACTAAAAAAACACTGTATTCTGCTGCCAGGCCAGTAGTTGCCGATGTTACTTTGTAAAGAAACATTGCATGCCTACATATACGCATTCATTTACAGATTCGCACCAAACACGCATGCCTATCCACCTATTTCCCTATAGTGGCTAATAAATCGGAAGTCTCACACATTCACAGACAACACCTTACTTCTGCGTTAAAAAAATAAGGTGGATAGACTAAACATGTAATACGCATGTCCATGACGTCACCATTTTCACAGATTCGTGTTTTTGCAGTTTACACATGACAATAGCGTTTTCAAAAGTTATGTTTTCAGGCAACTAAAACGGCATAAAAGTTTTCCGTTTTTAGTTGAAAATGGTGTCGTGTAAACAGCCCCTTAGTCCTGTGTCCTAGTTCCCTTTCATGGGAACTGTCGACGCTACGTCATATGACGTTATGAGTCATAACGTCATATGACGTAGCGTCGACAGTTCCCATGAAAGGGAACATCTCGGGTTACTTGTGTAACCCTGGTTCCCTGAGTAAGGGAACGAGACGCTACGTCATATGATGTTATGAGTCATAACGTAATATGACGTAGCGTCGACAGTTCCCATGAAAGGGAACATCTCGGGTTACTTGTGTAACCCTGGTTCCCTGAGTAAGGGAACGAGACGCTACGTCATATGACGTTATGAGTTATAACGTCATATGACGTAGCGTCGACAGTTCCCATGAAAGGGAACATCTCGGGTTACTTGTGTAACCCTGGTTCCCTGAGTAAGGGAACGAGACGCTACGTCATATGACGTTATGAGTCATAACGTCATATGACGTAGCGTCGACAGTTCCCATGAAAGGGAACATTTCGGGTTACTTGTGTAACCCTGGTTCCCTGAGTAAGGGAACGAGACGCTACGTCATAACTTATGACAGGGAACCAGGGTTACACAAATAATCCGAGATGTGTTCCCTTATTCAAGGAAAAAGGGTTACACAAGTAACCCGAGACGTTATTCAAGGAAAAAGGGTTACACAAGTAACCCGAGACTTTATTCAAGGAAAAAGGGTTACACAAGTAACCCGAGACGTTTTCTGTTTCTAGTTTTCCATGGTTTGATTAATTTGCACACCTGTTATTTGTTTCATTGATTGGGTTGGTTGTTCTATTTAAGCGCTGTGTTTATTTCTGTTCATTGTCTGTTCTTATCACATTATACTGCTGCTCTGGTCATGCTTCGAGTACTAGAGTATTCTGTTTTGAGTTTGTAATAAATCTATCAACTGCTATGAAGAGATGCTGCTCTTTATTTTGTTTTAATTGGCAGCCATGCATGATAGTAAGAAATGGCCTACATTTTAATAAAGAAACATTGATCAATGAATGTCAGTCATGCTCGATGACAGACAGTTTTTTTACCCTTCTGAACCTTGTAGTTTTGGACTTGTGAGAGATTAATTTTGATGTCGGAACTGTGGAAGCTTTTTTTTTTTTTTGCTTCATCCTTTTTTTTGTCTTGTCAAAGATCTGGGCGATGGCACTTCAGGAGGGATGTTTAGGATGAGATGAGAATGTGTTTTTGAAGGGCTTTTATGCTGTGAGTGGGAAGATGTGTGCAATTATGTGGAAATAACGGAAAAAAGCTGAAATAAAATGAACGTGCACTGATACGTGTGTATCTGAGATTGGTCTACAGACAATTAAAGGCTCTCAAGGAAGTAGCTCTTCTCTTAGGACAGTCATGACAGGAGCCATTAACATCTGAAATTGAGCCTCTAAAAATATGCTGGACCAATCACAGAAAATACATTATTTTGAAAAAAAAAATTGTCCTTATGAGGACCCTATTGTAATTGCTCAGTCCATTCTTCTTCTTCACCGAAATGAATCGCATTTTTGAGGGCCTAAACATGCTTGAAAACTCATGAAACTTTGCACAAGCGTCATGCATGTCACCTACTATTCACTGTTTTCCTAAGGCCACCGGGTGGTGGTGGCCCCGGGTGTGAGGGCCCTTTCATCGCTGCTTGCAGCTTTAATCTAGATTTGTTTCTGTTTAGGGTGAGTTTATTACATGTTTAAGGGGACATTTACATGACACCATTTTCAGCTAAAAAGTAAACCTTTTTATGCCTTTTGGCCATTTATTTACATGACAACAGTGTTTTGGGGCCTGAAAACGCAAACTTTTGAAAATGAGTTTTAAAATGCAAGGTTGTGAAAATTTTCAGATACATTATTTTGAAGAAAATATTTTGTTCTTGTCACACTTGGCAAGGCTTTTTTTAAATATATACAAAAACTATACATAAATGTATAGATATTTAAAAGAATGCATATAACTAATTTAGTATGTTAAATATGATTATTTAATGTGTATATTAATACACAAGTTTCTACATGACAAGGTTTCTGTCTTCCAATTTGTTGTTAATGTTTTAATTTATTTTTTTCTGCTAGAAAATGTGATTTATGGCGATGCATCCTACTTGTCAGTGTATGTTTCCCCTGTGTCACATGTTCTTTTGTTCAGTTTTCCCGCCACTTGTTAGTTCCCTTGGTTACCCTGATTGAGTTCTATTAGTCCCAGCTGTGTCTAGTTAATTAGCCTTGTTTGCCCCTTTGTTTGCCTTGTATATATTCCCTGTGTTCTCCCTCAGTCTTTTTCGGTTGTCATCAACGTAGAAGGTCATTGTATCACGTCTATGTTGAGCTCTTGTGTTTATTCATTAAAGTCTTTGTGATTGGAGCTCCATCGTCTGTGTGTGTTTCCCATAACCATGCACTGTGACACTACTGACATGGCTCATGAGCTTAAAAAAAATTACCTCAGAAGTTGCCAGTAAATTTCACAAATAACTACACAGTAACAGCAAGTCCCACATTGAACATGACATTTTTAAGTAGAAAGACTTGAATAGTATAAAAAAATACTCTAATATTCTTTGTTCAATTTGCAATTTCAAAAAAAAAAAAAAAAAAAAAAATATATATATATATATATATATATATATTTTTTTTTTTTTTTTTTTTTTTTTACGGTGTGTTTCCTGTATGTGTATGTTGGCAGACAGCAGCGAGATCCTGCTAAAAGACTAAAGAGTGATTAAAATGTGCTTCTCGCTGACTTTATATCAGCTTTAGTCACAATAGATTAATTTTACTCATTGACAATGAATCCCTTATGTCCCAGTTATTGCTGTGTAATAATTTTCAGATGGCATATGAAATGGTGCCCTCAAATTACTTAAAAGATTTAGGAGTATAAAATTAGCCAAGTAACTGCTTGTGCTGAGCTGACATGGAGTTGTAACGGTTTAAGAGGTTATTTCGGGACAGAGGTTGTCTGGGCACTTAAATAGATGAATGAAAAAACAACAACTTATTGGTTTGACAGCTACTACGTTTGCCGATGGATGTGACTTGTTTCAGCTGTATTCTGACCTCTGACCTTTGATCCCTTGGAGAACTGCAAAAATGGTTGTTTTCTCTGCCATACTGTGACCCGGAGGAGCACCGTCAGGAAAAGAGTCAGGTCTAGTGAGGTCAGAGTGACAGACAGAATAAAGATCCGGTTTCCCGCCTCTATCCGACCCTATCAGCATCAATCTGTATTGCAATCATATCTGAAATGACAGGCTTTAAGAGGAATTTTACACCCTGTGGTAAAATGGATGTCAGAAGGGTGTGAAACAGACTGTTTCTGAATAGAATTAAGGACAAAATGGATGTTTATCTTATGCCACAATAATATTTTGTGACATTGATATGTATTTGAGTGATTTTACCATGGTTAAAGGATCTTGGAAAGTATGATGCAAAGCAAATACATGTGTATATATATATATATATATATAGATAGAAGAAAATAGTCTCAAACCAGCCCATAAAAGCAGTTCTTTTATCAGAATTTCCATTATTAATGCAAGAAAGCACGTCTTACCTGGCGAGATCTCCTGCTGCCTCCATACAAATCTGACTCAGCCCATCTGAATTGACCCCCAAGAACACAATATAATCACATCAGCCAACAGTATAAGAGGCCATGGGAGAGATGTTATCGATGTGCACTGAATGCATGAAATCCTGTGCACGGTTTGATCTTTCACCTGTAATGACCGACCCATGTTACTTCCAGCGCCAGAGCTTGGGAATCGATCCAGTACCCACTCTGATCTTCACTGATGCTGGACCTGTGGGCTAAAACCTGGTCATGAGTTATTGTGTAACCTTGGTGTAACCTGTTCTCTGTGTACAGGTATGGCTATATATATATATATATGGCCTACACAATAACGGCATCCACACAAATAGTTTTGTAAAATGTGCTATATAAATTGCTGTATAAATACACTTGCCTTGCTGTAATTTCATAATGCATTAATTCTAAGTATAAAAGTATAAACTTGCAGTCAAGAACAATCTCTGGTCTCTTGAGAGTGATGTTTGGTTCGTTGGTGGACCAAATACACACTCTCTCTCTCTCTCTCTCTTTCTCTCTCTCTCTCTCTCTCTCTCTCTATATATATATATATATATATATATATATATATATATATATATATATATATATATATATATATATATATATATATATATATATATATATATATATATATATATATATATATATATATATATATATATATATAATGTTGTGTACATTTTCTGACTTTTTATTTAAAAATCAAAAAGGTTCTGTCTACAATGTTGAATGGAATGCAAAAACATGCTGAATGTTCTGAATGCAGATAGAACTGACAGTTACACTTATACAAATACTACCAAAAATTCATTGTACTTAATAGAAAAAAATAACGTGAAATCAAAATCTGATATTAGTAAACTTAAACTGACTGAGTTGCAGCAAATTTCTAGTTCCCAGCATGCTTTTGCGTCAGACAGTAAGGAGAATATATGTTGAAATTAAGTGTTATTTTGTGTGTTTTTGCTCAAGATTAATATAGGGGGCATATGTTATTGTTAAATGCTCTGTTATTTTGGTATTTAAATGTGTTTCTGTGATGTTGAAGTTTTGTAGGGTTACCATCGTGGGGTAGAGCAGTGCCTGCAGTAAGGTCGAGAATACGTATAACCTCAAGGCTATATGTAATGTTGATTAGCAATTCATGCAAGTATAAGTGATAAGCTCTGCTGTTAACTAACACTTAACCATGAAAATATCAAAATAATGAATTTATTCAATATTTCACTTAAATTGTAGTTAACAAGTTTGTGTAGTACAAAATAACATTGTCATATACATATTAAATATATATATATATATATATATATATATATATATATATATATATATATATATATATATATATATATATATATATATATATACACACACTAAAAAAAATACTTAATGGAATCAAATTCCCATACTTTTTCAATGTTTCAGTCTCCTAAACTATGAAAAAGCAACCTTCGAGCTATTTTCCTCTCAGAACGCAGTTACACTCCGTGCATTTTAACATATTTAAATCCATTATGTATAATTCCACAAATTTCCCAGTCAGTCAGAACAGAAAATCAGTAAACATGTTTTTTATTGCCAGAGCGGCATCTTTCACCATTCTACAAAATGGACTAGAAGCCCCTTTCACATTATCTGAACTTTTTGTAACAGTTGAGTAAGTGTTCTAACTGACATGGAGGTCTGGATTCAGCGGTTTTTCCAAATGCCAGGAATATTTTGTCACAATTTTTATATTTGAGGACATGGCCAGGCTCACACCAGGTATACGCAAGAGAAAAAAACTCTGCTGCCCTTCTTTCCCTCTTACTCGGTTTGGCTTTTTTTGCCATCTGGCTCACACATTTAAGTGTCCTTCAGTTTATTAGTACAGTGTTATGCCCTGCTAACCGCTCCATGCTGTTGGTGCTGCACACTCTGGAGTTAGTTAGTTTGAGCGGGGTCTCTGTGACTGAGATGAAGTCCCTATTGCATTAACAGACCTCAGCTGTAGTTCGCTGACCTGGCTGCTGGTCTCAAAGGTACTGTACAGCACCATACCCTTCCCAGCATCCCCTCGACTCACTTATTGCACACGAGAGCCTACTCAAACCTTCTCCCATGGGGAAAAAGCTAGTCAATCCAGTCAAGCAACATGCTGTAAGAGTTCCCGTGTGACCTATAGCTGTTGTGACAGGACAAGTATGTCTACAATAAATATGGCAGCCGAGTTGAACTTGGACAGGAACAATATATTAGCACATGGGGCCAGGTTAAGTGATGATGTGCCTTCTGTATGCTCAGCTCGGCTCCACACATCGTTTCAGGTGAATTAATTCGCCTGTAAATGTAGTTTGAAGAAATGTATTTTTTTTTTTTGCAATTGTGCATGCTAAATTGTTTGCTTTTAAACCCATTTTAAGCATATTATGAATTCTCTTTTGAGCGTAGGATCTTCTATTTCTTAGCTGTGCATATACTTGACACGACTTCCAAGTTGCTCTTTGTAGAAATGAAGTTTTATTTACAGCCAGGAGGTCACTCATCACAACAAAAGAGTGAGTCTCAATGTATAAAAAGATACATGCACATTTAAGTCTTACAGTTGAGTAAAAATCAATGTCTTCTTCACTGTGATTTGTTCTGGTGATTGGTTTGTAATGATCTAAGCTAATCATATGACTGATCTTTAACTTGAGCATCCTTAGTCTGCATTTTCTGTACATTTCATGTTGACATAAAATATTTCTATCACAGTTCTTAATCAGTTAACACTTGTTCTGTTTCAGTCGATCATCCTCTGTGTATTTTAAGATTTCCTGTGTTTCATTGTCTGGTATTAACATAAGACAATGCTCAGACAATGACTTCCATCAAATGGGTAAAAAATGTATATATATATATATATATATATATATATATATATATATATATATATATATATATATATATATATATATATATTATATATATGTGCCTATTTTGAATCCATTTTTGCATTTATAACAAAAAACAATCAGTGCAGCCCCAACTACAACTAATTAAAAGTAAAAAAAAAAAAAAAAAAAAAAAATCCTCCAAATTAAAATAGAAAAAAAGGATTTCCAATATGATCTGGATCTCTTTTGGATCTCACTAAGTCGGTATAATTTTAGCAAACTATCACAGTGACACTATATGCTGCTTAGTCTTGTCTGCATTGATGTTTTTTTTTATATTTAAAAAAAATGATCTGAAATGAAATCAATGACAAAAAAGGAGACACTGATCGAGAAAGAATGGGCGAAAAAAATCCTAGAATCGGTTAACCTTTCAGGTTGGAAATTTAACGTAAACCAATCGCTTTTGGCGTCTGGAGACATCAATACACATAAACAGTGATCTGCACACTGAAAGAATGAAAATCATCAACGTAAGTGTGGGGGCTGGATACACCCTGCTGCGTTTGTCCGGAGACCCCCTGCTCCAATTGCTTTTCATACGACCCTCAGGGTTTTTGAGCCCAGAGTTTCGATTTCCAATCGCTGCTGTTCAACTGGGTTTAATGGATGCAAGGGTGCCTGCTAGCAGAGCTAGCCATCACGACCTTTAGCATTCCATTAAACCTTCATTATTGTCTCAGATAAGCTATTGTATTCTATTCTACAGAACAATGAAGTTTAATATAACTGGACGAAGGTTATCTGGTTGTAAATAAATACATAAAAAAGATTCTCTGTCTGTCTAGGGAATGAGACATGGTGGGAAAAAGTGTTTGAGACAAGACTGGCAAGTGAGAACATGCTAAGTATGTGCGAATCAATAGCCAATGTTTGGTAATAATGCATGCTAATTAGCAGTGTCTTTCTTTGAAGGACTGCCCTTTAATGAATCCACTGCTAATTGCTAACACCATCACCACTGCTGCAATTTCCATGACAACAATTACTTCCCTTTATATAGTGATTTTTGGTATTTTCATGTGGTGCTTTTGAGTGCAACATAAATTAAAATGTACATCATTGCTGTAATTATCATTTCAAAGACTATTTTCTAAACTCAACAATGAAAGCACAAAAGTACATGTTTGAGTGTTTTTCATAGCATATTCTCCCAAATTAGTCTGAAAAAATTAGAAACATTTTCTGACGTCAAGTAATTCGTCTGCTCTCACTAAAATTGCTCTACAAAGCAGCAAAATCACAGATAATCAGATCATATTTGAACAGCTATGAGAGATTTCATAATGGGTAGAGCTATTTAGCACAGCATGGCCAATAAAATGCTAGTCGTGGCTGTTCAGGACAAAAAATTTGGATAATATGTCAAATTTGCTAATGCTACAAGTTATTTGGCAATGATCATATTTAAGAATGCAAATCTCAAGATTTTTGAAAAATGGCAGAACCAATTTGAAAACTTATTTTGTTGCAATAGTTGAACAAAGTAGAAAAAGATATAAAATAGCTCAATAGGGGCTTTCGCACTAAATAGTTCTAAGAACTCAGTTATAGGAACTAGCCACTAGGATAGTTCCAAAGAACTAATTTCTCCCCCAGGACATGTTCCTTGTTGCATTCGCACCAGAATATGAACTCTGAAGCGGCCGACAGTGGCGTCTTTAAGCACGACATTTACAAACGCTAAGAGATGGAATGTAAACGAATAAATTACACAACTGAAAGAGCAAAAAGGGGAGCTATCTCCTATGACAGCTTTCAGTATTGCATATAATCAAGGCAGAGAAAAGAACACAACTCTGCAGACAATAGGTAAATGAAAGCTCTTGCGTAAGTTCTGCCAGGAAGACTCAATGTTACGTCACCAATTAGTTTAGATCTAACCAATCATTATCTTGCACTTGGAGTATATATGATTTCTGACACATGTTTGAGTCCGCAAATGCTGACGCAAACCTTCACCTCCATCCTCCCCACCACCACCAGGATGGTCCCTGTCCATACCTCCCAGGGGGGTCGGCTATGCCCCTGCCTTCATCTTCAGGCAGGAAATGCAGAGTCCGCAACCCTTTAGGATCTGAGCTACGGACGGGGCCTACGCCAAAGAACTTTCTTACAACATTTTGCTTGCTGATTGTTAATAAATATGGTTGTCACGTTATCTTACCTCCCCGAGTCTTTCTGGTAGAAATGCTGTTATCGCTGTTTTCCATGTTCGTGAAGTAAATATGTTTACACAGCTTTTTAAAAAAGCCGGGTGCCGGTGTTTGACATGAGTTTGACCAATCAACGTACACTCACGTCACTGATAGTTCCTATAGTGCTGGTTTAGACCCTACTCTGAAGTAGGAGCTAATTTAGTTCTCCCAAAAGGAGTTCCTAGTTCCTGTGGTGCGAACACGGCAAAATCCGGGTACTTCAGCCAATATTTCTAGGAACTATGAAAAGGTTCCTCCGGTGCAAAATCCCTATATAATCTCCCCTTTATGGACTAAAATTGCATGAATGTAATAATTATGATTTCATACTTACTTTTAGCATCTTTGTCTCAAAGCCCACTGCCAAAGCTGTTGCATTTTTTCTTTTCTTCCTTCTTTCCTGGTGCATTCCCATTCATACATGGTTCGCTGCTTTGCTTTGTCATCTCCATTTGGCTCGGTGGTGGACATCCTCTGAGTTGAGGTTCTTGGCATGCAAGTCCTCAGTGATGATATCCATCCACCACGTCTTTGGTATTCCTCGCAGTCGATGGCCTCCTGTGTCGAGGTGGAGGGCTGTTCTTGCAACTGAATTGTTTTCGCTGTGTTGGACAATTTTTACGTGATTGGAGTGACTCCCAGTCTTCTAAGGACATCTTCTTTCATCGCATGGTGAAGGCAGGTCAGACTGAGTGACCACCAGAACATCTTAATCTTCGGGGCCTGTTTATGCTTCTTGGTAGTAGGCCAAAAGTCTGCTCCATATATGGTGATTGGGCACACGACAGTCTTGTAGATCTTCGCCTTAAGATATTGGCATTTTCTCATCACACAGGACCCCAGTGATCTGTCTCCACCTCAACCACTCCACATTGATTCTTGCGTGGGTGTCTGGGATGATATCGCCATCCGATATGACCAGGGATCCAAGACCTTTTTTTCAAATCCTGGCCATCATTGATGATTGTACATCGACAGTCTGGTGGCCATACTTCAGGTATTTGGTCTTTTGGATGTTGAGCTGCATTCCGTCGTCCTTGAGTTGGTCGTGCAACGCTTGCATTTGATTTTGGACCAACGAGCAGGTCTTGTTCGCTAGTGCTAAATTCTCCACGTACAACCCTCCTGTACGCGGACAATGTAGAGCTAGAGATTGATAGCCATGTGTGGGGATTGCAGGTCAGCTGTTGCTGTGTCCATACAAAGGATGAACAGGACAGGGCTGATCCCCTGTGGATGCCAACAGTTACTTTAAAGGATTGTGAGGTTCTGGCTGGGCATCAAACCACACTCCTGACAGTACAGTACAGTAATTTGACCCACCTCACATACTCTTTCGCTTTTTATTGTATCTAGTCAAACAGCAGCTATTTTGGACTAGAGCGATGTGCTAATAAGGGACACTTGAACTCTTAGTTAAAGTGTTTGTAGTCACTGGCACATAAAGGCTTTGTCTTATTAGTCATGGGTCCACAGATATGAAGTAGCTACTTTTTTGTAGCCTGCATATTAACTAGGGCAAGTCGTAATGAGAGTAGCCTTTATACTGTATGACAGCAGAAATGTCAATCTGTATGCTTTTACAGTGCCATTTCTACTGTGGTAGATATATTGGGTACTTAATTAGGTACTTTTCATTTGTTATGTTAATGAGAGTTAAGAACTTCCAAAAAGTTAAGAAATCTTAACAATTTAATGTTCAGAATTCAGTTGAGGTGAGTTAAGAGTTAAGGATACATATGAGAGTAAGTGTTTTTTGTTTAGGCCTGAACACCAATCAGGCATTACTTTATGAGCACTGACAGGTGAAGTGAATAACACTGATTATATCTTCATCACTGCACCTGTTAGTGGGTGGGATATATTAGTAAGCAAGTGAACATTTTGTCCTCAAAGTTGATGTGTTAGAAGCAGGAAAAATGGATAAGCGTAAGGATTTGAGCGAGTTTGACAAGGGCCAAATTGTGTTGGCTAGATGCCTGGGTCAGAGTATCTCCAATACTTTAGCTCTTGTGGGGTGTTCCTGGTCTGCAATGGTCAGTATCTATCAAAAGTGGTCAACCCGCGACAGGGTCATGGGTGGCCAAGGCTCATTGATGAACATGGGTAGCGAAGGCTGCTACAGATGAGCTACTGTAGCTCAAATTTCTCAAGAAGTTAATGCTGGTTCTGATAGAAAGGTGTCAGAATACACAGTGCATGGAAGAAGGTGGCCTGGTCTGATGAATCACATTTTCTTTTACATCACGTGGATGGCGTGTGCATCACTTTCCTGGGGAACACATGGCAATAGGATGCACTATGGGAAGAAGGCAAGCCGGTGTGATGTTTTGGGCAATGTTCTGCTGAGAAATCTTGGGTCATCCATCCATGTGGATGTTACTTTGACACGTACCACCTACCTAAGCATTGTTGCAGACCATGTACACTCTTTCATGGAATCTGCTGAACAAATAAGTCCGATCCATGCAGGCTCCACCTCGCAACTTACAGGACTTAAATGATCTGCTGCGAACATCTTGGTGCCAGATACCACAGCACACCTTCAGGGGTCTAGTGGAGTCCATGCCTTGATGGGTCAGGGCTGTTTTGGCAGCAAAAGAGGGGACCAACACAATATTAGAAAGGTGGTTATAATGTTATGCCTGAACGTTGAGGTTCATAGTGCACACTTAAAAGTAGTCGATCCTGAAATATTATGTGTTTTCATAATTTTTTTCTTTTTGCTGTTAATATATTGCATTTCACCGTTACTGTAACGAACAAACTTCTTTCTGAAAACAGAATTGATATGCCCTTCACAGTAATCTGCCATGATACTGCATTAATCAAAATTCATGACCTAATGAGATTCTCAAAATGCTATGACCTCTTCTGATGTCTGAGAAACATCCTTCAACACAGGTGACGGTGGACCCAATTTTATTGAATCAGCTCATTAATCGGAGTTTTATGCATGTATTCACTGAGTAAGGCAGAGTCTTTACTACAGCTCATAATTATCTTGAACACTGCTCCGGGTCACACAGCAAAACCGGCCATCAATTACCATAAATTATCTCTGGGGCTGCATGCATCAGGTAGCTGTATTGTAAGTAAGGTTGTGAGGTGAAGATAAAAAGAGAGGGAGACGGAAAGATGAGAAAGCATTTGGCCCCACGAGTGGTTTTAGCAGCGCAGATCTGAACGTTATTCGCTATGAACATTATGTTGCTAATGAGGTGAGAGAATATGACACTTACTCAGCTGAAATGCTGAAAAAGGATGATCTAACGGATTACACATGCTTTACACTGGAGAAAACGAAGAGCGTGCCATAGTGCCCTTTTCTTGGAAAAGAGAAGCTTCGATGAATATGACATTTGGTATCACATAAAAAAAAAAAAAAAAAACATTAAATCAGGGAACTTTTTTTCACTGTATCACTCCAATTGTCTGTGCATTGGTGTTCAGGTTTGTCATTGATTCGTTCTGTACGCTACATAGGTGGTGGCAAATGAGAGTCAGCTGATGCTTGTTGAAAACACTGATTTAGGCTACGTCTACACTAATCCGGATATATTTGAAAACAGAGTATTCGTCTAAAAACGTTCCGCGTCCACACTATCATTTTCAAACGTTTTCCAAAAGTTGCTCATCCACACTGAAACGCTTACATCCCCCTACTGCGCATGAGTAAAGCTTCGACCTGCGTCATTCCCGCTAGGCGTTTATTTACTTTCCGGCTCTTTTAAACTTTGAGGCAATGTCGAGGAAAGGCACTGAGTTTTTTTAAATGGGCCGACAGTGTAGTGGAGTTGTTGCTGCGAGTAACACAGGAGTATAAAGTGGCCAAAGCAAGCGAGAATGTAGACTGGGAGATGTGTCTTGGCTGAATTGGTCATATGACTGCATCACATGACTAAAAATGCGTCATCGTATTCAAAAGCCTCCGTTTTCACAGTCCACACTACGACGCGAAGACAGCATTTTCAAATGTATCCGCTTTGGAGAGCGTTAAAACGCTGTCTCAGTGTGGACGGAAGGCCAAAACGGAGAGAAAAATATACGTTTTCAAATGAAGTGAGTCAAATGAATGAGTCATTCACTGAATCAATTCCTTCAAAAATGCAGCTTAAAAAAATGCAGACTTGTCTTTATGAGCGAGTTATTGAATCATTTATTTAAGTGATTCATTCAAACACCAAACAATAAATAAGTTATTAATTCAGGAACGCAAGTGTTGCATAGAGAAGCTTGGCTACTTTTGTGGAACTAATTTAGTTGTAAGGGTAAAAACAGTGCTTAACACTATTTTAGAGACCTTGATTCCAGAAGTATTTTTCCCATTCATTGCCATTCCCATTAATTTTCGCCAAATTGATTTTAAAAGACCTTATCAAAGAGTTATAAGCCATGAACCAAACCAACCAGCTACCGAATCACATTACAAACTACATTGCCCATGAATCTGCAAAGAAATCTCTACCAGTTAGAGGAAAACAACTAGCAAATCATGCCAAAAGAACACATTAGTCCACTACCTCCCCCAAAATTACATAAATAAAGTGTTCTTTTGGCATGATTTGCAAGTAGTTTTTCTCTAACTGATAGAGATTTCTTTGCAGAATCATGGGTAATGTAGTTTTTCACCTAAAATTCCACAAATCTATCAATGACAAAATAAAAATTACTGAGAAATATAAAATTATTGATGTCATTTTGGGGGAGGGAGTGGACTATGTATATGTATATGTTACATATTACCATGCCTGCTTGTACAGCTTATTTTTAACCACTTCTCTTTTTCTGTGCTTCTAATAAGTAAAGCTGCTTTGAAACAATTACCAATTGTCAAAAGCACTATATAAATAAATTTGACTTTACTTGACTTGACTAAAGTATTCTTTTGGCATGATTTGCTAGTAGTTTTTCTCTAACTGATAGAGATTTCTTTGCAGAATCATGGGTAATGTAGTTTTTTTTTTTTTACCTCCACTCTAAAAACGCTGGATGGTTTCAACCCAAATTGGGGTTAAAAATGGACAAACCCAACAGTTGAGTTTTTTTATTACATTTTTAACCCAATGGTTGGGTTTGTCCATATTTGATACAAATTTTTGTTGAAACAACCCAGCATTTTTTAGAGTATAGAATTCCACAAATCTACGAGTGACAACCAAAATAAAAATGATTGAGATTTATAAAAATATTTATGTAATTTTGGGGGAGGGAGTGGACTTAAGTGTTTTTTGGCATGATTTGCTAGTTTCTTTTCTCTAATTGGTGGAGATTTCTTTGAAGAACATGGGTAATGTAGTTTTTTACTTAAAATTCCACAAATCTATCAATGACAAAATAAAAATGACTGAGAAATATAAAATTATTGATGTCATTTTGGGGGAGGGAGTGGACTAAAGTATTCTTTTGGCATGATTTGCTAGTAGTTTTTCTCTAACTGATAGAGATTTCTTTGCAGAATCATGGGTAATATAGTTTTTTTTTTTACCTCCACTCTAAAAACGCTGGATTGTTTCAACCCAAATTTGGGTTAAAAATGGACAAACCCAACAGTTGAGTTAATTTTTTTTTATTACATTTTTAACCCAACGGTTGGGTTTGTCCATATTTGATACAAATTTGTGTTGAGACAACCCAGCATTTTTTAGAGTATAGAATTCCACAAATCTACGTTGGCAACCAAAATAAAAATGACTGAGATTTATAAAAATATTTATGTCATTTTGGGGGAGTGTTTTTTTGGCATGATTTGCTAGTTGCCTTTCTCTAATTGGTGGAAATTTCTTTGCAGAATCATGGGTAATGTAGTTTTTTTTTGTACCTGGAATTCCCCTGTTAAACACGATTATTTAAAATATAAGTTGAAAAAATGCTTGCTGATGGCTTCAGCAAAAGCAAATACCATCAATCAACAACCTCGTAGCTCAAAATAGGTTATCTTTAAAAATCAATTCACCTACAGGCAAAATAAATGGGATTTTTATTTCCAGAACCCGACTGTTGCACTCTATAGGAAAAATGACTGGCAACTGAGTCATAAATGTTTAAATAACATACATTTAGGCTATTTTAAAGACCAAAAACCCAAAGCAAGGCAGGAATACATATTTATTTATTTTTTTATGACTTTAGTTCATTCATTTATTTCATCAGCGGTTGTGGCCTAATGGTTGGAGAGTCGGACTTACAACCCGAAGGTTCCCAGCAGGAAATGTAGGTGGGGGGGGAGTGAATGAACAATGCCCGCTATCATTACCCACAACTGAGGGTTTTCACTTTCCATTCTAAATTCTGGGTAAGTGTTGCGTTTTAAAGTACACCACAGTTACGCTCTTGCAGTCACAAACGGCCATTTTATTTGACGTTTGTTTTTTTTAATGCTTATGCTCAATAAGCAGTAAAGCAGTAAATATTTTCATGCACTATTTTGTACACTATTTGTGAAATGTGCCTTAGATGTAGCAGGTACCAGGAGATAAACACTGTCAGCTCTAAAATATTTCCCATTGAGAGTGAAATGAGAGATAGGGAAACGCCACCGAGGCCTGTTTGTTCAAAGGACCCTGTGTTCTTAAAGGCCAACTGACCAACAGAAATAAACTCCATCTAAGAGAATCTGACCTGAGGCGGTCAGGCCTTGGATGAGAGCAGAGACGCAGGGAGGAAATGTCACAGCCCATCCTGGAGAGCAGCCCTCAGTGAAGTCATCTGCCCCTGTTTCTACTGAAGCATCGCAGTGCTGTCAATCACGATTTCTGCACAGAATTTACAATTCTTAGTCCTCAGTGCAAAGATGATATTTTAAAGTCATAAAATGTTGCATTTAAATAACTATGCATATTGCATAACGATGCATATTCTTAAATATGGATTATGTAATTTGACTGTAGGTCAGTGGATTCCAGAAGGCAATTTCCATTTTTATTTTCTCAGAAACTTTACTTTTCATTTGCTTATGAGACATGGCATAGTTCTCAAAAAACTTGTAAGTGAATCACTTTTCTAATTATTCTGTACTATAATTGCTTACAGTGCCTGTGCAATTACCCGTGCGTACAACTCTCTTGCAGTTAATAATTATATTAGTTATCACTTTAATGCATGTTGTTCATAAACTAGGGATTTATTTTTTATTTTTTTGTATGATTGTTGTATGTCTAGCTGATATCTTAAGTGAAGGTATATAAACATTGATAAACATAATAAGTTTATGTGTCTAATACTCCACAGTTTTAGCATTTGTACAGTAAAATGAACATGAAATAAAAATATTTTCTCAAAAATAGAAGCGCACATTATTATAATATAAAAAGTCTTAATAATATTTTTGTTGAAATATAATAACTTGATCCTCCTCTGAAACTGCTTTCCTTTTTGAGATTCTTCTTTGACATGAAGAATTTCTTTTGTCGATTGACTGATTTGATTCTGATTTTCTGATTTATTCATGTTACTTTGTAATTGAATATTTCTTTAAAGAAAAAAATGTAGATAAAAGTGCTTTGCAATGTCACACGTTCACTAAAATTACTTTGTTTTATTGAAGCAACAAACAATTGTTTACTATGTCCTCTGTGCTTCATATTGTTTGATTTATATAGCACAACATCATTAAATTATCAGTGTCAATGTGGGGTCTGTTATCTGCTAGTAATCAGATTTAAACAATTAGCGATTTAGCTGACATAACCATGTTGGCGTGGCGTGTGACATTAAAAATTGATACATGCACCAATAGGAAAAGGTAATTTGTGGTAATCATTGTCATTCATGAAAATTACCCCCAGACTGATACCACGCTAATGACTTTATGAAATATTTAGCGGTTTGAGTGACTAATTGGGCTATAATTCTCACGGACAACAAACCAGTCAGTGTGTTTCAGGGGTCACGCGGACAGCTGCACAACCACGTTTGGAAAATGAATAAATGCACAGGCGATCTCCTGCATCAAATAAGAGGCCCGTGACATCATACAACCATCAGCAGAGAAAAAAAATGAGTGATTTACGATTGGGTCATTCCCACAGTTTGGTGGATTTTATGTCCCCATCCAAACAATACTGCATATGAAGAGTTTCGTTGCAAAACGAGATAAATCCGTTTTTAACATTTTTGTCAAAACATGTTTATTATTATGTTATCATGTTATTATTTTGTTTTATGGTGCTACTTAGCTGTATTTTTTAAGTTATGAAGGTTTAAATCAAAACAAACCAACTGCAGTTGAATTGATATTAATTGGAATGCACAACCAAAAAACAAGATTTTTGAAAAATTAAAAAAATGGATTTATCTCGTTTTGCAACGAAACTCTTCATATTTTCATGCCACATCGTTTTTCATGCATAGATGTGCCCCAAATAACGCAAATTCATAATGATTAGTACCTAAGAAAAATCATTTTAAAAAACTTTTTGAAACACTTTACAGGCAAATTTTCATGCCCCCAATCATTCTTTATCAACTTTAAAATATTAAGCTTATGCCCTAAATCACATGACATGTGAGAAGTGACATCATTTCCTTGAAAGGAAAAGAAATTCAAAGAACAAACTAAAAATCAGCAATACATTTTTCTCTCTTCTACTCAGTTTTAGAAGACTTTTCTAATAGCGTAAAGCATAACATGTCCACCCTATTGTTAATTTATTTTGTACTGTTATATACTGGACATAATATATATATATATATATATATATATATATATATATATATATATATATATATATATATATATATATATATATATATATATATATATATATATATATATATATATATATATTTACAGTTCTTCCTAAATGTGAATCTGCTGCTAGCATGTTGTTATTTCCTAGCTAGTAATTGTCTTCATTAGCTGAAAACATGTAACAGGGGTGGACAAATTTCATAGAATGTGAATGTTAAATCTGAAATATTTGGTCATATTTTGGCTTGGCTAGTTTTTATTTATTTATTTTTTTTTAGCCAGGCATTTTCGCCCTCTGAGAAGACTAAAAAAAAAATAGATTTTTTTTTTTTTTTATGTCCCTTTATGTTTGTGTCCCTCAAATTCCAGTCCACCCCGTTACATTGGTGGTATTTACCTTTTAAAATTTTAAGCGTATGCCCTACATCACATGACTTGCTAGAAGTAACATAATTTCCTTGGATGAAAAGCAACTCAGAGAACAAAGCAAGAATCAGCCATTTATTTATTTTTTCTCTTTTCCTCAGTTTTAGAAGACTTTTCTAATAGTGTAAAGCATAACATGTCCACCCCGTTTGTGTCAATTTATACTGGACATGAAAATGTTATATAATATTTACAATTCTTCCTAAATGTAAATCTGCTGCTAGCATGTTGTTATTTCCTAGTTAGTAATTGTCTTCGTTAGCTTAAAAACGTCCACCCTGTTATGCATTGCATTGTAAAAATGTCATGTAACAGGGTGGACAAATTTCATAGAATGTGAATGTTAAATCTGAAATATTTGCTCATATTTTGGCTTGGCTAGTTTTTATTTATTTATTTATTTTTTATGATAGCCAGGCATTTTCGCCCTCTGAGAAGACTAAAAAAATAATAGAATTGATTTTTTTTAAATGTCCCTTTATGTTTGTGTCCCTCAAATTCCAGTCCACCCTGTTACATTGGTTGTATTTACCTTTTATAAATGCCCTAAATCCCTAAATCACATGACAAAATAAATAAATAAATAAAGTAAAAATCAGCCATAATTTTTTTCTCTTTTTTCTCAGTTTTAGAAGACTTTTCTAATAGTGTAAAGCATAACATGTCCACCCCGTTTGTGTAAATTTATACTGGGCATGAAAATGTTATATAATATTTACAATTCTTCCTAAATGTAAATCTGCTGCTAGCATGTAGTTATTTCCTAGCTAGTAATTGTCTTTATTAGCTTAAAATGTCCACCCAATGTCCAATGTTATGCATTGTGTGGTAAAAATGTCATGTAACAGGGTGGACAAATTTCATAGAATGTGAATGTTAAATCTGAAATATTTGGTCAGTATTAATAGTTTTAGTAGCATGAGCTTTGAATTGAATAACGGAATTGAATTTTTTATGTCCCTTTATGTTTATGCCCCTCAAACAGTCCACTCTGTTACATTGGTGCTATTTACCTTTTAAAATCTTAAGTGTATGCCCTAAATCACATGACTTGCTTGAAGTGACATCATTTTCTTGGAGGGAAAGCAACTCAAAGAACAAAGTAAGAATCAATCATAAACCTTTCTCTCTTTTCCTGATTGTTAGAAGACTTTTCTAATAGTGTAAAGCATAACATGTCCACCCCATTTGTGTAAATTTATACTGGACTTGTAAATGTTATATACTGGACATAAAATATGTTATAATTCTTCCTAAGTGTAAATCTGCTGCATGTTGTTATTTTCTAGCTGGTAATTGTCGTCATTAGCGTAAAACATCCACCCTGTTACACACTACATTGTGAAAAATTGTCATGTAACAGGGTGGACACATTTCATAGAATGTCAATGTTAAATCTGAAATATTTGGTATATTATGGTATAATATATATATTAATGTTTACTAGCCTGAGCTTGGCTAGTGTTTTTTTTTTTTTTATTTTTTTAATGATAGCCAGGCATTTTCGCCCACTGAGAAGACTAAAAAATAATTGAATTTAATTATTTTTCAACAGACTTGCTCAGTCCACCAAACTGAAATGACCCAATTAGTACACACTGAAAACTCACAATTACCTTTGACTCTTCACAAAGCAAGCGTGTGGGATCTAGAAATGTACCTTCCGAAGAAAATAAGAGCGCGAAGGCAATGGGTGTAGGGTGTTTTGCATGACTTTGAAGGTTGTGCATAAATGACAAAGGATATTTCTGACACACTATCAACAACACCAGCTGCTTTCCAAACGCAGCTCCAGGATGTGTTCCTGGTTCGGTGAAGGAAAATACCTTAAAAGCATAACCCCAAATCCTTCATGCAGCTAGGGATCTGTCATCGAAACAGCACTAAGCAGGCGCTTGTTTGATCGACATCTGCTGAGATTGATAAGAGGCACTGATAAAACCACTACAAGGGCCAAAACAGAGGGGATCATTTAACAGATATCCATCTCAGACCCCGAGCCTTGTTTACAAGTTCTTCAAACGAGCACGCCTCCAAAACAGATTTCTTCTCTTACGCGCTGACTTTTCAAGATCTGAGCCGTAAACATCACTAAGCTATTATTTCAAAGTGAACAATTACGTGGAGTGTGCGGCAAAGCCTCTCTGTGGCATCAAAGCGAGTGGGCCTGTCATGGCCGAATCCCTTATTTTGATAAGAGATGTGTATAATTCGCACCCTCGGATGGACACAGCCCTCGTTTGTGTTCCGCTCTGCCTCAGAACACGTCTGCGACAGGGCTGGAATTGAAATTCTAGCCACACAAGCTGCTGGAGTAGTACATCATTAGGGCCTGGGAAGAAATAGAAGGCCTTTGTTTGATAAGTGTGGTGAAGGGAGAAGTCGAAGGGCTGAGGAGCGTGTGCATCTATTTGGAGCAAAGATGAGAGGTCTAGGTCACAATGTGCAGCTGTGAAGGGAAATGAAGTTAATTTTCCCACTCTATACATACCGCCTTGCTGTCTAATTGATTGATACGTGAAAGAGAGGTCAGACAGGCCCTTGGTGATCGCAAGGAAACCATCGTAGCGCTGGGGAAGATCATTAGATCGTTGCTCTAATCTCCATCAAAAACCACAACCAGCATCTGAAAGAAAATGTAAATTTATTAGATTACTAATCTAATTTTTGCACCACTAGTATCACCAAAAATAATGACTCTTTTCCAGCAGGTTTCCAGAACATTTGCTGCATATCTGCCATTGGTTGGACAAACCGATTGCCCCGCCCCACACTTGTGTCATTGGTTGAGCCATTGTTGCTGGTCGGGATAGTCAAATGTTTTGAAAACACCACAGTGTTTACACTTTTCAAGGGAATAGTATACTTGATTAAAGCTTTCTCTGCATGCAAATTTTAACATTAACTAAAACACTTTATATTCAAAATGTGTTTTACATTTTTTTATAAAAATTTACAACAAAAAAAAAAAACCTTTTAATTTCACCAAATCAGGAATTTTAGTCAAAACAACCACATCCCACAGGATGTTGAACTGGAATGACAGGAAATGGAACTCGCTAAATTGTAATTTAAAGAAATTCAGCACAATCACATAAAAGAACTGGATTTCTCCAACTCCAAACATACATAATTAAATAATACACTTTAACAAATTTTGCCTATATTTTCAAATGCAATAGTCAAATGTAAATGGTTAAAATATGAATAAAGTTTTTATCGAACCAGGAGATCTGAAATATGAATGATTATGAAGGATTTCATGAATTATGAATGATTATGAAGGATTTCAAGGGAGTCACTCAGCATGAGAAATGTAACAGGATGAAAATTGCTTATGACGAACAAATTATTCACAGCTAGATTTTCAGGTTCAGTTAAAGCGTTTCAAAAGTACAGCTTTTAGGAATAACAGCCTGCTGAAATTTAAAAGTTATTTTCATAAAGGTTATGCAGCATCAGTGTCATTTCATGCAATTACCCCAGGATTTGATGGAATATTACACTCGTAGCAGGTAAACATATTTCTTTTTGTTCTAGATGTGTACCTTGTCTTCAGAGGTTACTGGGCGGTTGGTTTTTCATCTAATCGTAACTGACAGAAAATCGTTACTATTACATGCATGAAGACCATTTTCTCTAATTTAGTTTGGCAACTTTGAACCAAGACTGAATGAGTCTCTAAATTTTTTACATTTATTTATCGCACTGACTGTCTGACTGTCAACAAGAATTTTCTAAACTCAATCACATGAAGCCAGAGAAGTGTACAAGGGGTGAGAGATTTCTGATTTGTATTTGGAGATAACAATTAATGGAGTTTCCTAAACTCTAGAGATGTTGTGATAACAGATACTGAGAACCAAGTAGGAAAATGCATTTGAATGTATACTAGTTTGATATCTAGTAAATTTATTAAAAACAAAAGACAATCTATTATAATGTCTTCATGCTTAAGTCTTTTAAAAGAACCAACTCAGAACTATTTGAGTTGATTGAGAAACTCATTTTTCTTTGCATGCACACTGTTTCTGTCTCAAAGTGGACTCAAATCAGTTTGTATTTCACTTTAGTTGCGATAGGTCCAACCTGATCTCATAGCAATTTGTACATATTTTACAAGGTAGCTAATTTGTACAAATTCGTACGACCTCACTCGTACGAATTTGTGCATTTTTTGCTAAATCGTACATATTTTATGAGTTGCCAAATTCATATGAATTCGTTCTAATGACCTACCCCTATAAACCCCACCTATAAAGCTACCCGTCACTGGGGTTTAGACAAATCGAATGAATTTGTACGAGTGAGGTCATACAAATTAGCCACCACGTAAAATACTTACGAATTCGTCATGAAATAGCGTTTATAGGTCCACTTTCCATTCATACTTTTCAAAGCCACTATAATCGAGATACTCTCCATTTAAATTACTTGCTACAAGGGATCTCATTACTTAGTAATTGTAGGTAATTGCATGTAAAGTGTGGTTCATTTGCATACTAAAATGTACATTATTGGCATATCGGAGCATCTTAAACAATAATTTTTAAAAACTTTACAAATGTAGAAATATTTCCATATCCTAGGTTCATAGAATACTGAATTAATGGAATTAAAAGGTTGATTTAAATGTATTTAATGAATTAGATTTAATTAAATGTTTAATGCCATAAAATTTAAACACACTTACCTAATTTGAGATTACAGTACAATGGTTTCATTTTGATCTTTTGTGATTTTTAAAAAAAAGTCAAATGGGGAAAAAAAAGTCAAAATGCTAAAATTAATGAAAAATACTTTATTGTAGCTAAAATTGTCACTGTACGTGTTGTATCTATTTGCCTATTATGTTTTTTTATAATTGTTGAGAATTGATAAGTTCGTTACCTATTACAAACAAGACGAAAATTGTAGTAGAAAGTTGTAGTAACATAATCAAGATTACTCATTTTAGGTAATGTATTCAGATTACTTTTAGATTACTTTAAAAAAAAAAGAAAAAAAAAATCTATATAATTTATTTTTAATGAACCTCTGTATTCACACTGTACGTTGTAATTGAAGCACATACCTGTAATAGTGAACTTGCACATCTTCAAAGTGGTCAGATTGCAAACAAGACGAAATTGTAGTTAGTAACGTAATCGAGATTACTCATTTTAGTCAAGGTATTCGGATTACTTTTAGATTACTTAAAACAAAAATCAATATATATATATATATATATATATATATATATATATATATATATATATATATATATTTTTTTTTTTTTTTTTTTTTTTTTAAATGAACCTCTGTATTCACAATGTATGTTGTAATTGAAGCACATACCTGTAATAGTGAACTTGCACATCTTCAGAGTGGTCAGATTGCAAACAAGATGAAAACTGTAGTTAGTAACGTAATCGAGATTACTCATTTTAGGTAATGTATTCGGATTACTTTTAGATTACTTAAAAAAAATAAAATAATATATATATATATATATATATATATATATATATATATATATATATATATATATATATATATATATATATATATATATATAATTGAAGCACATACCTGTAATAGTGAACTTGCACATCTTCAGAGTGGTCAGTTGACTTTACAGGAGTCCCAAGTTCATTAATTAAGAAAACCCAACTTTATTCCTAACTTTGAACAAAGAACAAAGTGGTCAAATCATTTAAATGCACATTCTCTAGCATTATTAAATAAAATAATGTCCAGTCTAAAAAAGTTGCTAACAACTGAGTTGTGTGATTTGTTTGCAACTTTATGCACAACCTACACAGTCTCATTGGTGTGGTGTTAACAACACAGGCAGGCACACTAAGGCTATTTTGTTCGAACTTGTGCTTCATTTGGAGAGGCTATAAGGTCTCCATCTCAAAGCCGCACCTCATCTCTTTCCCTCGCAATGAACACGTTCGACAAAAAGGCTTTGCTGACACACATTGCCGGCGAGATTAGACTTTCTCGCCGAATCGGGATCTACATCAGCAAGAGCTCAGAAATCCAATTCTACAGACATGGGTGGCACTGGAGAAATCAATCACAGATAGCATTAACCAGCTGCAATTCCATGATCGCCTCTATATCAGCCATTTCACACCTGGGCCTACTAGAAGGGGCACAAAAGGATTTTGCACCCTTACATAAATGACACTAAACTGGGTTCGACAAGCGCTCTGAATAACAAACCCCAAATGATGCGACCACATCTACATCGGTGCTGTTTCCTCATTCAGGATATGCTGTGTTTTGCATGTTGTTTCAAGAGGAAATGCTAATGCACTCGATAACCTGAAAGATGTCACTGTAATTTGGTATTTTGCGGTGCCCTGGCCCTGACACCTTCATTCTCAGCTAATGTGCATGGCCCAATATAAACCACCAATGATGAGAAGTAGTCAGCAGCATTAACAGTTAGCAGTTCAGCTCTGAATCAAAAATAGCTACGCCTTCAGAATACCCATCATTTTCTTGTTTTTCTCACGTCAGTCATAGACGAACAAACGCACAAACACAAAAAGGAATGGAAGAAGAGGATGTGTACTTTAAGAAGAGGTTTATGCATACCTGAACTAGAGTATATAATTGCAAAGTGTGTGTTAAGTGGTACTTTTCATAGATACAATACGCTTTGGTGTCCCATTCATTTATTTTAAGCATTAAAGGACCCAATTCCTAAGTTTTTGTTGCATTAGATGTATACAATATGATATGCCTAGAGTGATAAATGGCTAGATTTAAACAAATCAAATGTCTGTATGCCCCCTGTAAATAGCCGGTGACAACTCGACTGTATTTAATGTATGAATATATTAATAATTTAATATACCTATTTGATATTAATATTATCTAATTCTAATTATGTAAATGTAATATTTAGCTGTGTGTCCCACATTTTGCTTACAACCCTATTAAAATTCCTGGCAATCAATTGACCTAATGGGAAGAAAATATTCTCAATTGCAATGTTGCCGGTATTCGCCAAGTTCAACCATTCAGCCCTGTTATTGAAAAGTTATTGTAAGAAAAAATATATTCCAACAAGTTTTTTTTTTTTTTTTCTGTTAATGTCTGAAAAATATAAGCTTATTACTGACTATAAACCAACATTTTGTCCGAAACTAAATTTAAGCAAAATTTTCAACCCTGTTATTCTAACATGCCCTTTTTCAAAGATTTTTGGGATTTAGGTTTTTATGTTGACTGTTCAAAAAACATAATTTTTTCACATATTTTACATTGTTGCAGCACCTCTCTTCCCATTCTGTCAGAAGAAACACTCGCTGCGTCCGAAATTGAATACTTCTCTACTATATAGTACGTGAAAAACAGTAGGTGAAAAGTACCCGGATGACTACTTATGGCGAGATTCTGAAATGAGCATACGATGGACACTTTACTATTCCATGAGGCCACGGGAGAGGATTTGTGAATGGAGTTCAAGGGACGTAACTGACGGTGGTAGGTCATGTGACAATAACAACATGGCGGATGTAGTACGTCCGAATTCATTCATACTACACGCATTCATACTATATAGAACGTACTTTTTCAATGGTCGTGAAGTAAATTTAAATTCAAATGTAGTACCTACTCAACAGTACGCAATTTCGGAGGCAGCTACTCTGTTTAGTTCCTGTCTCTATGAAGCCCTTCCTTCCGAAAAGCGCAATGTGGTCGGCTATACTACTGTGTTGTTATTGGTCAGCCGCTTTGAGCGCGTGAGAAACACGGCCAACACAACACAGCCCCTTTCAAGGAAAGTCTGTTCACTCGGCGGCCATATTTGCAATGCCTCCGGGCAGCTATTTCGGGTAAGTCCTATCCATTTGAATGAGGGAATCCTAAAATTTCAAAAACTGCTTGGCGAACTCCCAATTAAATTACACATTTCAAATGAGCAACAAAATATGACATGAACCATCCCATAAATGTTGTTTCTTATGCTAAAATAGCATTAAAACAGCTTATTTTTCAGGCTAGATGAGCCAACGCACATGTGCAGTCCTATGCGCGAGTCTCAGGTTTCTATGGGAACCGGAGTTTGGCTATTTTACTTAGAAGGCAGGACGTATTCCACCTAATTCGCACACTGCAGTTTCTCCCATTCATAACTACTAGGAGTGAACCATCTTTCTATATCTATAGTCTGTGACACAACTCAACCAGGCCACGCCCTTTTGTTTTGCATATGTCTTGGGAAGGAATTATTTAAATGAGGAATATTGTGACGTGTTCATTCCTGGAAGAAAACTCTACAATGGAGGTGTTTCAGGGAGTTCAGAAACAGTACGCAGTGATATAAAGAATAACTCCTTTTTTTATGCTCAGACAGCAACATTACACACTAAAGAAAGTTGAAAATGTAAAAAAAAAAAAAAGTATAATAGGACCCCTTTAGGATTTTCAGGCCCTTTTTTGCCCCCTCTTCACTGAAAGTAGCAAATAAAATTAAGTGTGCACAGAGAATATGGAAATGATACAGTGAATTCATCTGTTTGGAATTAGTTGTGGTGCTAATCAAGGAACGATCTGGGAGTCGTACATCCGCCCCTTGTGCGAGTGGACGATATCGGCCTCATTTTTAATTAGTTCTATTGGCTCAGCGAGAGTGGATTTTCTAGATCATTTATTTTTTCAGCCTAAAACATCCAATTATTCACTCTATGGGGCCCTATGATGACTGCCATAATTCCAGACCTTTTTATCGAGCAGGACATGAGGCCTTTCTTAATTAAGTAAGATGCCTATTTCCATTTACTTCAACCTCCCTGAACATTGGCTGTGAAGTCATGTTCCTGGGACTCTCGTGCTGAATAAATCGAGGATAATAAAGTGTGGACCTGAGAACGGTGTGCGTGTGGCTGAGATCTATATCTAACCGTCGACGGTCGTCTTGTTGGGTAATAATGCATTATGCAAATGTAACACTCCACAAATCCTATTAAAGAAGATAACATATCATTAAAAAGGCAATGTAATGTTTTTTTTTTTATTTCTAAATGTATTAACTTGTTAAAAAGGACACCAGTTGGAGAATGTACCATGACGCGGTTTGAATAATAAATGCTTACATATTCTTTACATATTCAGTACGTGTAACTCTCTTGAAAGGAAACAACTTGAAAGGTATATTAGCATCTCATGCGGTCTTAAATTTCACGCTTGAATGACAGCTCATTTAATTTGCTGTTTTCTGTCTATTTGCGCAGATTGTTATAAAAAATACTCGGGAATACAATACAGAAATCGCTATCATCAATCTGATAAAAAACGTACTGTTCTGGTCGATGCATACATTGATTTTAAGAACAATTTCGAAGTTATCCTTCACTGTACTGCTGAATTTATCAAGGGCTTTCCTGTCATTAGGGACCACAGAGACACGTTGTACAAAGAAAAAGTGGGAAAAATTACAGTTCAGAAAGACTCTATCATCATCCAAGCTATCATTTTAGATTAGGGTGAGTCGAATGTATAATAAAAGCCATCCATAATGCAATAAAACAAAGACTCAATCGAAGACATCACTTGGACGCCTTTGCGGTTTCAAAGTTCATGGAGACGTGCCATTCTTCTTGACATCATTGATCTGATCGCAGAGTCTCGTTAAATAAACATAGAGAGGCCAGGTGGCAAAAATAATCCTATCTTTTATAGAGGATTATAGGAGTGATTATCTGGCAATAAATCAAAGTCGCTGGATATTAAGTTGGCATGGCCACCTGAGGCTCCCTCCTCGCTCGCTGTTAACAATTACCATGACAAAGAGATGCTCGCTTGCTTTCTTTCTCTTTCTCCTCCATCTCACTCTTTCACCTTTGCTAAAAAGTTGTTAGCTGGGATGACTTTGGGTATTTGTCTCCCAACTCTTTTGGTGTGTAAATGGATGTTCCGACAGTCTCCCAAGGGCCTGAAAAAAAGACACATTACAATCATCAGGGATCAGAAAGAGACGTGAATGAATAATTATGAGGAATGGCATCACTCATTGTACACACATTGTGTCTCCTGCTCTTGAGCGAACAGATTAATGGCTGTCTGTAAGTGTAGGAAACACCTGCTAACTATTCATCAAACGAGACATGTTCTGGCAAGCGACCTGTTTAGGAAGTTTAAGCATTATAATGTGCATCGGAAAGCTGATGTAGTACATGGATAGGCATGTTGTGTTCATCCAGATTCCACCTTTAAGGATATTTCTTGCTGTTTGGTCGTGATTATCATGGTGGTTATCATAATTGTAATCATCATTAGTGAAATTAATTGTTTCATAATTATTCCTGGCTTAATGGTAGGGAAATCTGATTTCAGACAGAACTTCTTTGGCAGGAGTTTATAGCTTGGCAGATAGGCACCAATATCATAAATGCTCTATTCAAAATATAGTAAGAAACAAATTCCAACCCTATATCTGTAAAAGAATATGTACTGTGCTGTAAGTAATTATTATTCATGATACAGCACTATTCTTGAGTACCTTATTGCTTTTATAAAATGGTTACCACACAAAAAATGTATCAATGCCAAAAAAATGTATCAATGCAACTTTCATGATGTAAACTTTCACTAAAAGCCTTCCTTCCGCCGGAAAAATAGTCCCTGGCCGTGAACAGCAAAAGAAGTTACATTATTACACATTAGATGGCGGCAAAGATTATCTTTATGAGTGTGTTAGTCAGTAGCAAAGACTTTTACATTGAAAAGACTGAATTGTTGTGAGCACGGAACAAGAGGCAACCGACAAATGCTTTGACTAGCGCTGTCAGTCATGGGAAAACCCCTTAACTGTTAAAAGGACAAGATAATACATTGGACAATTAAACTGATTTTTTATTAAAGGGATAATTCAGCCAAAAATGAAAATTTGATGTTTATCTGCTTACACCCAGGGCATCCAAGATGTAGGTGACTTTGTGTCTTCACAAATGATGATTTTTAACTCCAACCATTGCCGTCTATCAGTCGTATAATGCATGTCAATGGGAACTTCGTCTATAAGAGTAAAAAAACAAACAAAACATGCACAGACATATCCAAATTAAACCCTGCGGCTTGTGACGGTATTTTATATGAGCAATATCACACGAGTAGCCGTGCGATATGGCTGTATATCAGCACGCTGTGATTCGTCTGTAGGCACGAGGCCGCAGGCCGAGTGCCGTAGGTTAAACTATAACATTAACATAACATTGAGTATCATAGCTGAATGTTAAAGGTGCCCTCGAATGAAAAATTGAATTTATCTTGGCATAGTTAAATAACAAGAGTTCAGTACATGGAAAAGACATATGTTGAGTTTCAAACTCCATTGCTTCCTCCTCCTTATATAAATCTCATTTGTTTAAAAGACCTCCGAAGAACAGGCGAATCTCAACGTTACGTAACAGTCGGGGTGTACGCCCCAATATTTGCATATGCCAGCCCATGTTCCCAACATTATGAAAGGCATTAGACAAGGGCAGCCAGTATTAACGTCTGGATGAGCACAGCTGAATCATCAGACTAGGTAAGCAAGCAAGAACAATAGCGAAAAATGGCAGATGGAGCGATAATAACTGACATGATCCATGATATCATGATATTTTTAGTGATATTTGTAAATTGTCTTTCTAAATGTTTCGTTAGCACGTTGCTAATGTACTGTTAAATGTGGTTAAAGTTACCATCGTTTCTTACTGTATTCACAGAGACAAGAGCCGTCGCTATTTTCATTTTTAAACACTTGCAGTCTGTATAATTCTTAAACAATACTTCATTCTTTATAAATCTCTCCAACAGTGTAGCATTAGCCGTTAGCCACGGAGCACAGCCTCAAACTCATTCAGAATCAAATGTAAACAATATAACGGTATACAATACTCACATAATCTGAAGCATACATGACGAACACTTTGTAAAGATCCATTTGAGGGTTATATTAGCTGTTTAAACTTTGTTTATGCACTGTTCAAGGCAAGCGTGAGCTCCGTGGGCGTGGAGCAGGAGAATTAAAGGGCCAGTAGCCCTAAATTGGCTCATTTATAATGATGCCCCAAAATAGGCAGTTAAAAAAATGAATCTCTATGGGGTATTTTGAGCTGAAACTTCACAGACACATTCAGGGGACACCTTAGACTTATATTACATCTTTTTAAAAAAAGTTCTAGGGTACCTTTAATGTATGACTCACAAACAAGATAAGCAGTATGGACTACTTTAATTTTTTTCCTATATTATGATTTAAAAAATATGGTTGAACTCTCCATTTAGGACACTGATAAGAGCTTGAATATGGAGTAGGAAATAGTTCTGAAAGTTCAGGGTTTAAAAGTACATATTTTCTGATTTTGTTATGCACTTTCAACTACACAGTCACTAACAGATTCATCTGACTCACAACTCTCTCACCTTTGGGTCAAGGCATGTCCAGATGAGGCCCGTCATGCCCGATGTCTGGCTCTTCAATCTCCCAGAAGCCTCTGTGAGGTCACAGTTCCATGTTAGTTGTCATCTTTGTATATTCCTCCTACTTTTGTTTCTAATTTTAACTGGGATAGAACATCAGTACTTTGCAGAGAGTCTACCAATGCCCACGCATTTTTATTTTTGCAGGGATGCGAAGCTAAACAATGACATCTCGAGAAAGTAAAAAAATGAGAAACGCTCACCGCTCACATGCCGAGACGATTTATTATTCAAAGAATATTCTCCCCCTCGTGAGCTTATCCTCATCGTTTGTTGGCAACCGGGCATGCTGTGGCCTGAAAAAATAAAAAATGAATATTTGGAAAGTACAGGGATAAAAATGTCAAACGCTGAAGGTGGGGGCGACACAAGCGCTCGGGTCTTTCACTTCAGCAGGAGGGCCCTATGGACATTGAGCACACAATCTGGTCAGAGGGTGGCATCGATCACAGTGACAGTCCCTGCCACTTGTAACGTCGGAAATAACAACTCTTTCAAAACATTGCAGTGGGGGGTCACGGCCCTGTGTCGGACGTGGGAAAGTCATCTTTGACAAGCTGCGGAAAATCTGTTATGAACACAAAGCCTTCAAAGGGCAATTTGCTTTGATTCTTCCACTTGTTTTTCTTTAGTTTTAATAGACGATCCATTCCTTTCACTGTGTTTTTATTCCGTTTCAGGGGATGGGGGAAGACAAATGGACAGAAGCTTTTCACTGTATTGTTATATGTTTTCCCATAGATTTTCTTATGGAGAGATATGAAGTGACCCTCACAGACCACAGGCATAAAATCTATTGAAAGTCAGTCTTTGTGTGAATAGTGAAATCATCCATAGCTTTCTCAGAAAATCTGACTTCTGATTCTCTGGGTGAAGAAATCAGAGCTTCCGTTCAGTGGCATTTTATCACTCTGTAAATATGGTAGAGGGTACATTAATGACTGTCATTTGGAGCTTCTCAAAAATTTCAGAGTAAGAGCCACTTCGGATCAAATCAGAAGTCAAATTATGATGTATGAAATGTGTAAAATAAAAGAGCAAAAAGAAAAAAGGGGAACAAAAGGCTTTTAAACCAAGCAGCTCTACAATACCTGGAGAAAGCTAATGGCTGGAAGTATGTGATTTGAAGTCTGTCATCTTTGCTCATAGGCGCTCAGTTCTGTATACAAATGTTAAATCTATAAATAGGTTAATTGTAGTTTAGTCAGGAACAGTCTGTTAGATTAAAGGGTTAGTTCACCCAAAGTTAAAATTTCTGTCATCAATTACTCACCCTCATGTCGTTCCACACCTGTAAGACCTTTGGAACACAAATTCTGATGAAATCTGAGAATTTTTTTATCCTTCATTGAAAGCAACGAAATCACCACATTCAATGTCCAGAAAAGTAGTAAAAATCAACGTGACTACAGTGGTTCAAACTTGATGTTATTGAGCGACGAGAATACTTTTTGTGCGCAAAAACAAAAATAGCATTTGTTTCAAATCAGTGGTTTGGAGCACTGCCAAAGTCATGTGAACCATTGAAATTTCGAAACGCTTATGAGGTAACGAAGCCGCATTCACTGAAATCACGTGACTTTAGCAGTTTGATACAAGCTCCGAACCACTGATTCGAAACAAACGATTCGTAAATCTTCAGAGCTTCATGAAGCAGTGTTTTGAAATCGCTCTTCACTAGATATTGATGAATAAAGTCGTTTTTTTTTTTTTTTTGGCACACAAAAAATATTCTCGTCGCTTCATAACATTAAGGTTGAACCATTGTACTCACATGGACTATTTTAAATATGTCTTTAGTAGCTTTATGGGCATCTGAAAGTCCAAATTAACTTGCTGTCAATGCTGAGCCATTGGATTTTATCAAAAAATATCTTAATTTGTGTTCCGAAGGTGAACGAAGGACTTACAGGTGTGGAACAACATGAGAGTGAGTAATTAATGACAGAATTTTCATTTTTGGGTGAACTAACAATATAATGATAATATGTAAGTAAATATAAATACTAATTAGAAATATGAAATGAATACACCAACACACAACTCTCCCGCTTAAATTCTACCTCATAAAATAACTCTTGTTTGATTGCTGCATTCACATTGGATAGAATAGAATAGAATAGAATAGAATAGAATAGAATAGAATAGAATAGAATAGAATAGAATAGAATAGAATAGAATAGAAATTGGTCCACTGGTTACTCCAGTTAGCCAATCACATCCTCTGTTGAGGTTAAGATTTTTGCATCAAGGGATTTATTCTGTAAATGTGTTGCCACAGTAGTTTATGTGCATGCCTTCTTATCAGATAAAAAAAGAGAGAGAGAGAGATCCACCTCAATTGAGTTTTTTATGTGCAGTTTTAGAATTTGTGTGAATCCAGTGTTTTTTGATGCAATATCCTAAAATTTGCATATACAAGCACAAGTACATAAAGAGCGGAAACTATCAAAAATATAAGATTTTGACCTCACTGTGTCCATCGACACTTGGATGTCAGAGGTCACTGCTTAGATGACGTCTAGACCTTTTGAAAACTTTAAATCAAAGAAAAATGTATATAATAATTTTCATAAGAAATGAATTTTACCTTAAGGTCAGCAGCAACAAATTGTCCTTTAAATTTTTTTGCTTTCCAGATTGAACATCGGTACTCAATACGCAATCAAAAGTAACAATAATCCATTGAAAAGCTGCAGGAAGCAGGCATCAATAGTTCTGTATTACATAAATGAAATGTTGACTTGACCCTGCAATGTTGGAGGTGACATGGAGATCATTACATTAGTGGATTAACAGGCCAGGGCTTATCCTCTAGCCCCCTTCACAGGACTCCTGTCATTTAGAGGACAACGCCTCCGAAAACTCATTACCCAATTCAATATGCAAATGATTCGATTTTCACAGAAACCCAGTTTTCCAGGATTACTTTGCCAACCCCCCCGAGGCCTGCGTCTAAGACTCAATTCTGTTGCTCAGCGAATCGATAGTGCCGTGCCAGACTCAGCACATGTCGGAACTTCTAATGCGCCAGAGAGAGAGCCACCAAAGTTCTTGACTTGACGCAAAAAAACCTGTCACTGCCTTTATGTGCAGAACTGCATTTACCACAGGCAAGATCTGAACTAGCTGTCCTTAAGCTTCTTGCTTCTATGATACATTACCGCTAGATGTCAATTTATAGTTCGGGCCAATGAAATTAAATTCACAGTTGGACACCTGGAGGAACTTTTTTTATGTTTTTAGAGCAGCCAAAGGTGCTTTAACAAGATGATTATTAATTCATGGATATCTGAAGTAAAAGGGTTTGGCTTCAGGTTTTCAAAGTGAGCAAATAAAGAATGGACTTTAATTGCTGTTTTAAATATATATATATAGTACAGTCCAAAAGTTTGGAACCACTAAGATTTGTAATGTTTTTAAAAGAAGTTTCGTCTGCTCACCAAGGCTACATTTACTTAATTAAAAATACAGTAAAAACTGTAATATTGTGAAATATTATTACAATTTAAAATAACTGTTTTCTATTTGAATATATTTGACAAAGTAATTTATTTCTGTGATCAAAGCTGAATTTTCAGCATCATTACTCCAGTCTTCAGTGTCACATGATCCTTCAGAAATCATTCTAATATGCTGATTTGCTGCTCAATAAACATTTATGATTATTTTCAATGTTGAAAACAGTTGTGTACAATTAATGTGTACAATTGTACAAAATATTTGCGTACAATTTTTTTTTCAGGATTCCTTGATGAATAGAAAGTTCAAAAGAACAGCATTTATCTGAAATACAAAGCTTCTGTAGCATTATACACTACCGTTCAAAAGTTTGGGGTCAGTAAGAATTTTTATTTTTATTTTTTTGAAAAGAAATTAAAGAAATTAATACTTTTATTCAGCAAGGATGCATTAAATCAATCAAAAGTGGCAGTAAAGACATTTATAATGTTACAAAAGATTAGATTTCAGATAAACACTGTTCTTTTGAACTTTTTATTCATCAAATAATCCTGAAAAAAATATTGTACACAAATATTTTGTACAACTGTACACATTAAATGTTTGTTGAGCAGCAGATCAGCATATTAGAATGATTTCTGAAGGATCATGTGACACTGAAGACTGGAGTAATGATGCTGAAAATTCAGCTTTGCATCACAGGAATAAATTACTTTGTGAAATATATTCAAATAGAAAACAGTTATTTTAAATTGTAATAATATTTCACAATATTACTGTTTTTACTGTATTTTTAATTAAATAAATGTAGCCTTGGTGAGCAGACAAAACTTCTTTTAAAAACATTAAATATATATATATATATATATATATATATATATATATATATATATATATATATATATATATATATATATATATATATATATATATATATATATATATATAAAATATACAGTTGCAAGAAAAAGTATGTGAACCAATTGTGGAATCTGTGAAAAGTGAATAATTTTAACAAAATGAGCGATCACACAAAATGCATGTTATTTATTTATTTATTTATTTTTTTTTGTGATGGTTGTTCATGAGTCCCTTGTTTGTCCTGAACAGTTAAACTGCCCAATATTCTTCAGAAAAATAATCCTCCGGGTCCTGTGGATTCTTCTTTTTCAAAGATTTTCTCTGTATCTTCATTTCTTGAAATAATTCGTACAAACAGCACAACATATTGGATTACCTGCAAAAGCCTGGAACTTGCTCAGAATCCTTAGTTCATCTCTCAAAAAGTTATTTCAATGAATATATCAGTGCCATCAGAATGACAAGTCCTTGTGTCATTGTTCCCATTCAGTCGGTCACGTTCGACGTACGTCGGACAGACCGACGAATAGGAATCTCGCCAGAGAAGCCAATCTACTTCGAGTGTAACTAAACGAGCCAATGCACATTGGCATGCAATCATCTGCATCAGCTGCCCACGCCCGCAGCGCGGGTATATAATGAGCAGCACGTGCGTTGCATCTTCAGCTTTTCGCTTCGGAGCCGAACTACTGCAAACACGGTGGTTTCTACGAGCGAGTGTTTGAAGAACGGACTTCAACGAGCCAGCTCTCTCTCTGACTGCTCTTCTCGTCCGGTGCAGGAGGAACAGCACAGCAGCGGGGCCGATTTTTTCTTCTTTGCTTTGTGTTTTGCCTTTTTTATTTGAGCAAATTAAGCTGTGTATCAGCGTGAAGGCCGTTTTCACGGCTGGTGACGGTGCGCTTTAAGAGCGCTAAAAAGCTGTTCTCACAGCTGGTAAGAGCAGCGTCTGCAAAGAGAGTGCACACGACAGGCTGCACATTCCCTGTCTGTGCTGCAGCGGCTATTCCCCTGCGTGCTTCAGCACCTAAAAGAGTCAGTCCTTGAAAGAGCTTACACGAGTAGTTCGCGTCTTTTTAAAGATGTCGTTCTACTTGTGTGCTGCTGGATGCGGTCGTTACCTGGCGCCCCGGGATGGTCACCAACGCTGTATCGCGTGCTTGGGCTTAAGGCACGCTGAGGCGGCGTTTGTGGACGAGTCATGTACCCATTGTGGGATGATGACCGTCGCGGAGTTGCGGTCTAGACTCCAGTTCCTGCAAAGGGGCGGAGTCCCGGTGCCGTTGCCTCGTTCCAATCCTCCTCAGAGGGTTGCTTCGGGCAGCGGCACTGGTGACCTGAGGATCACGGTGAGCGCGCTTCCTTCGGGGAACCAACCCCCCTAGGAACCCTCATCCCGCCTGCACTCCGCAGCCAGTAGAGCTGCCGGGGGAGCGTGGTGGACCACCCCAGAGGTGTGTACCATCCGTATCCTTCGGAGCTCCCCAGGATGACCGGATGTCGATCGCTGCATCGGAGGGTGAGCCTGATACTTCCGCGGATGACGATTCGGCGCAGCTGCCTCCTTCGGGAGTGACAACTGTGCCCGATTCAGACCCGGAAATGATGGCTATGCTTTCCCAGGCCGCCAACAGGGTCGGGCTCGTGTGGAATCCTCCACCGTGTCCCGACCCCTCGAGGTTGGACGATTGGTATCTCGGGGTGGCAAGGGCTGGTTCTCAGCCCCCACCCCAGTGCCTTTCTTCCCGGAGGTGCATGAAGAGCTCACTGGCACGTGGACGGCACCTTTTACTGCCCGAAACCGTGTCGGTGGGTCCTCCTCCCTCACCACCCTTGACGGCGGGGCAGCGAAGGGTTATACGCGCATACCCCCTGTGGAACGGGCCGTTGCTATGCAACTGTGCCCTAACTCCACCTGGCGGGGGAGCCGTCTCTCCCTTCCCGGGCCTGTAAGCACTCGTCGGATCTTACCGGCAAGGCTTACCAGGCCTGTGGGGAAGCTGCCTCTGCCCTACACGCTATGGCGTTGTTGCAGGTCCATCAGGCCAAGGCACTGAGGGATCTGCACGAGGGTGGTCATGACCCACAAGTTCTTCAGGAACTTCGTGCCGCGACGGACCTCGCGCTTCGTGCGACGAAGGTTACGGCGCGGTCAGTGGGTCGTGCGATGTCCACACTTGTGGTCCAGGAGCGCCATCTCTGGCTGTGTCTCGCGGACATGAGGGATACCGACAAGGTCAGGTTTCTTAATTCCCCCGTGTCCCAGACCGGCCTCTTCGGCGACGCGGTCGAGAACTTTGCCCAACAGTTCTCGACTGTACAAAAGCAGTCTGAGGCCATCAGTCATATCCTGCCGAGGCGGTCAGCTGCTGCTCCACCACCGCCCGCAGCACCTCAGACTGCTCGTCGCCGAGGGCGCCCCCCTGCGGCCGCCCCCGCTCCCGCGCCCCAGCAGCAGCAGCCTCCGGCTAAGCGGCGCCGTGGAGCCGGTCGCGGTCGGGGCGCCCAGCCCGTCCCGCCACCCCCCAAGAAGAAGGGTGGCAAGGCCAAGTCCAAGCGGCCCTAGGACGGGCGACCCGGAGATGGAGAGGACTGCTCTACAGGAGGTGGTGACCGCACCGCTCCTTCCCCCGGAGGAGGGCCGGGTGGAAAATCTTTTGTTTCCAAAAAAAAAAAAAAAGAGCGGACAGCAGCGAGCAGCAGGCAGTCAAAGCCTCGACTGCTCCCTCTGTCCACCCGTGGAAGCAGGTAAGTGTTGCACAGCACACTGTGACGCCGCGTCGGGCCGCCTCGCAGAGAGAGCCCCCCGGGCCGCGTCCCTGCGTTCCACCTCGGCTCACCAGTCCGTCCCGCTGGCTCATTCGGACCATCAGGCTCGGCTATGCGATTCAGTTCGCCCGGCGTCCCCCCAGGTTCAGGGGTGTCCACTTCACTGTAGTGAAAGATGTCGATGCCCCTGTCTTGCGTGCGGAGATCGCAGTCCTACTGGCGAAGGATGCGATACAGCCGGTCCCTCCAGCCGATATGAGGTCAGGGTTCTACAGTCCCTACTTCATTGTACCCAAGAAAAGCGACCGATCCTGGATCTGCGCGTCTTGAATCGGAGCCTTCACAAGCTACCGTTCAAGATGCTCACGCAGAAACGCATTTTCGAATGCGTCCGTCCCCGGGATTGGTTTGCAGCGATCGACCTGAAGGACGCGTACTTTCATGTCTCGATCCTTCCGCGACACAGGCCTTTCCTGCGGTTCGCGTTCGAAGGTCGGGCATATCAGTACAGAGTCCTACCCTTCGGGCTGGCCCTGTCTCCCCGCGTCTTCACGAAGGTCGTGGAGGGAGCCCTTGTTCCCATGAGAGAACAGGGTGTTCGCATTCTCAACTATCTCGACGACTGGCTCATTTTAGCACAGTCCCGGGATCAGTTGTGCGAACACAGGGATTTGGTGCTCAGACACCTCAGCCAGTTGGGGCTTCAGGTCAACTGGGAAAAGAGCAAACTCGCCCCGGTGCAGAGGATCTCTTTTCTCGGTATGGAGTTGGATTCGGTCGAGCAGATAGCACGCCTCACAGAGGAACGTGCTCGGTCAGTGTTGAACTGCCTGAATACGTTCAACGGCAGGACAGCGGTCCCACTGAAACTCTTCAGAGGCTCCTGGGGCATATGGCGGCTGCTGCGGCTGTAACACCGCTCGGTCTGCTTCATATGAGACCGCTTCAGCACTGGCTTCACGGCCGAGTCCCGAGATGGGCGTGCAGCGTGGCACGTTCCGGGTGTCAATCACTCAGGAGTGCCGCCGAACCTTCAGTCCGTGGTCGGACCCCTTGTTTCTTCGGGCAGGAGTGCCCTTAGAACAGGTGTCCCGGCATGCTGTGGTGTTCACAGATGCTTCTGCCACCGGCTGGGGTGCCACGTACAACGGGCATGCAGTGTCAGGGGTTTGGACGGGACCCCATCTGCATTGGCACATCAACTGCCTCGAGTTGCTGGCAGTACGCCTTGCTCTGAGCCGCCTCAAAGGCCTGCTACGGGGCAAGCATGTACTGGTCCGTACGGACAACACTGCGACCGTTGCGTACATCAACCATCAAGGTGGTCTACGCTCCCGTCGCATGTCGCAACTCGCCCGCCATCTCCTCCTGTGGAGTCGGAAGTTTCTGAGGTCGCTCGCGCCACGCATGTCCCCGGTGTGCTCAACCGTGTGGCCGACGAGCTATCACGAGCTGCGCTGCCAGGAGAATGGCGACTCCACCCCCAGGTGGTTCAGCTGATCTGGAGAGAGTTCGGAGAGGCTCAGGTAGACCTGTTTGCCTCACCAGAAACCTCCCACTGCCAGTTGTTTTACTCTCTGACCGGGGGAACACTCGGGACAGACGCACTGGCACACAGCTGGCCCCGGGGCCTGCGCAAATATGCGTTTCCCCCAGTGAGCCTACTTGCACAGACTCTGTGCAAAGTCAGGGAGGACGAGGAGCAGGTCTTGCTGATTGCGCCTTACTGGCCCAACCGGACCTGGTTCCCAGAACTCTCACTCCTCGCGACAGCCCCTCCCTGGCCCATTCCTCTGAGGAACGACCTTCTTTCTCAGAGACGGGGCACTCTTTGGCACCCGCGTCCAGACCTCTGGAAACTCCATGTCTGGTCCCTGGACGGGACGCGGAGGTTCTAGGTGACTTACCCCCGAGGTACTTTACCCCATCACTTCGGCTCGCGCACTGTCTACGAGACGTGCTTACGCCTCGAAGTGGAACCTGTTCGTCGAGTGGTGCTCTTCTCGCCGGGAAGACCCCCGAAGATGCTCGATCGGTGTCGTGCTTTCCTTCTTGCAGCAGGGGTTGGAGCGTAGGCTGTCCCCCTCCACCCTCAAAGTCCATTCTGCTGCTATCTCCGCTTACCACGACCACATAGATGGCAAATCTGCTGGTCAGCACGACCTGGTCGTCAGGTTCCTTAGGGGGCGAGACGGTTAAATCCTCCTCGTCCCCCTCCATACCCTCTTGGGACCTTACTCTGGTGCTCAGAGCACTTCAGATTGCTCCCTTTGAGCCTTTGCTGTCAGCAGACTTAAAGATTCTGTCTATGAAGACTTTGCTGCTGGTGGCATTGGCCTCCGTCAAGAGGGTAGGGGACCTGCAGTCATTTTCGGTCGACGAATCGTGCCTACAGTTCGGGCCGGGTGATAGCCATGTGGTACTAAGACCCCGGCCTGGCTATGTGCCCAAGGTTCCTACCACTCCCTTCAGGGACCAGGTAGTGAGCCTGCAAGCGCTGCCCTCGGAGGAGGCAGACCCAGCCCTGGCTTTGCTCTGTCCAGTTCGCGCCTTGCGACTGTACATAGACAGAAACTCGAAGCTTCAGGACCTCAGACCAGCTCTTTGTCTGTTACGGAGGCCAGCAGAAGGGAAAGGCTGTCTCCAAGCAGAGGATGGCCCACTGGATAGTGGATGCCATCGCCCTGGCTTACCAAGCTCAGGGCGTGCCCTGCCCGCTCAGGTTGCATGCTCACTCCACGAGAGGTGTGGCATCCTCCTGGGCGCTGGCTCGTGGCGCCTCGCTAACAGACATTTGTAGAGCTGCGGGCTGGGCGACACCTAACACGTTCGCTAGATACTATAGCCTTCGTGTCGAGCCGGTCTCCTCCCGTGTTCTCGCCTCAGGTCAGAGGCACGGAGAGGCCCCGGCTTAGTGTCGGCTTGCTGCGCTACATGCGCGTTCTATTCTCCAGAGAGTCCCTACGGGCAGACCCTGCTGAGTCCTCCGGTTACCCTTCGGCAGCCGACGTGGCGGAGCGTCTGGCGCCAGGCCTATACTCCGTTGTATCCTTGAGAACCGGATTTAGGCTGGGTTCCATATGTGTGACCCTACGGGGATCCCATATGGCTTTTCCACGGCTGCTCTTAAACGAAGCCCGTGTCTTTCCCTCTGGGAGAACCCATCTCTATCGAGTTGGAGTCACCCCAGTTCTTCCATATGTAGCACAGCCCTACAGGGTTAGTCCATATGTACTTCTCCACATAACTCCTTCGGGGAAGGATGTGGCTTCCGCAGCGTTCCTTCAAACGAAGGTTACGCTTTCCCAGCGTTATCCAATAGTCTCACTGAATGGGTTTGGAACAACAGTGATCGACCCTCTCTGTGTGTTAGCCCTGTCCCACCGTCCGCAGGCAAGGGGGTTCAGGTGGCTTACAACAGAGCGCTGGAGGAGGGCAGCTCCTGTGGCGCTTTGGTAGGGATTCCTATTCGTCGGTCTGTCCGACGTACGTCGAACGTGACCGACTGAATGGGAACGTCTCGGTTACAAAGGTAACCCTCGTTCCCTGAAGGAGGGAACGGAGACGTACGTCCCGTCGCCACAGTTGTTGTCCTGCTGTGCTGCCGCCTGCTTGGTTCGGCTCCTCAGCGAAAACCTGAAGATGCAACGCACCTGCTGCTCATTATATACCCGCGCTGCGAGGTGAGCAGCTGATGCAGATGATTGCATGCCAATGTGCATTGGCTCGTTTAGTTACACTCGAAGTAGATTGGCTTCTCTGGCGAGATTCCTATTCGTCGGTCTGTCCGACGTACGTCTCCGTTCCCTCCTTCAGGGAACGAGGGTTACCTTTGTAACCGAGACGTTCTCGAACAAGATTGTCAAAATGCTTAGCCATGTTGTCAATATAACAGTGATGAATATTTCAGATGTAGCCTAAACTGTGGCTATGGTTTTTATGACAGTGTACAAATTACTGTAAAATGTCCTTGTGATAAATTAAAAAAGACAAGACTATATATACATTCATGTGTATGTGTGTGATACAGTGTGTATCTGTATAAAGTTCATTTAACCTACTATACTGTAAGTGTAAAGCAAATGTAATATGCTACTGTAAGTGTAAAAATGCCACTGTAATATTAGGATTATAGCATGCATACCATATTAGAGTACAGTGCACATTGCTGAAATACATATACCTGTTATGTCTACGAAATGCTTGAATGATTGAGGAAAAGGTTTTTCTCCAAACGTTCAGCTGCAGATTTAGACCCGCATAAATTTGTAAGGTTATGACTTAGAACATAGTGGGGCCTCATAGTGGGCCTCTTTTCACCAGAAACGTGCCTACACCCTTTGCCTTATCTACCTCTTCCTCTGTTTTGCCTCCCTACCCTTCTACCACACATCCTTACTCTTATTCTTCTTCCCAGCTGTTGACCCTGTTCTTCCATTATCAGAAATTGAAACTCTTGTGTTGTACTCTGTTTATATATGCTTTCCAGTTGAAGATTCATGACATGCATCTTTTAGCTGCTTTAAAGAACTGGTTGTGTTGATCTAATGCTTTACATTTCCCTGAATACATTAGAGAAATTCATGATTCACCTGCAAAATTCATCAATTCAGGACACATTTACAAAAGTCTAATAGAAATGTATAGATAATATACTTGTCATTATGATAACTAGGTCAACCATTTTGCATTTAATGACTTGTGCAATGAACTAATGACTAGATTTTTTCAGGGGTAAGATTATTCAACAGTGAACCATATAATACATTTTGAGCAACATGACATTAGCAATTGATAATGTAGGAAATAGCAGACAATTGTAAATAATCATATGCGTGAATGTACTAAAGCATTTGCAATTTGTTGAAAAGAATGAGAAACTGCTTTTATGATGTGCAAAAGTGACTAGATGATGATGTGCTTGAACAAGTAGTTTTGAGAATTTCAGTTTTGATCTAAGAAAAGCGACTGAGAAAAACTGTTAGAGCCGGGGGTGAAAACCTTTGAATTTGAGGATAAACGTAAATTAAACTTAATTTGTCTTCCGGGAAACATTCAGGTATATTCTGTTGCTTATGAAGGGCAGTACTAAATGAAAAAAAAAAAACACAATAAGAAAAAAATGGACATCTTCATCCTGTTCAAAAGTTTTCACCACCCTAAAAATACAAAAAAATGTTTCTTGATCATCAAATTTAGCATATTACAGTGATTTTTGAAGGATCGTGTGACACTGAAGACTAAGGAAGAGGATTAGGGCCAAGCAATAATAAAAAAATAAAACCATCTCGAGATTAAAGTTGTTGAATTTCGAGAAAAAAGTCTAAATAAAATGTTGAGAATAAAGTCATTGAATTACGAGAAAAAAGTCATTAGATTATGAGAACAAATTCATTAAATTATGAGAAAAAAAGTTGTTAAATTTCGAGAAAAAAAGTCGAGATGAAATGTTGAGAATAAAGTCATTAAATTACAAGAAAAAAGTCATTAAATTATGAGAAATTAACGAAATTTTTCTCATAATCTAATGACTTTTTTCTCGTAATTTAATGTTTATTCTCAACATTTGATCTCATCTTTTTTCTCGAAATTTAACAAGTTTATTCTCAATATTTATCTCGACTTTTTTCTTGAAATTTAATGACTTTTTTTCTCGTAATTTAATAAGTTTATTCTCAACATTTTATCTTGATTTTTTTCTCGAAATTTAACAACTTTTTTTCTCGTAATTTAACGAATTTGTTCTCATAATCGAATGACTTTTTTTCTCGTAATTTAACGAGTTTATTCTCAATATTTTATCTCGACTTTTTTCTTGAAATTTAACGACTTTTTTTCTCATAATTTAACAAGTTTATTCTCAACATTTTATCTCGACTTTTTTATCGTAATTTAATGACTTTTTTTCTCGTAATTTAATGAGTTTATTCTCAACATTTTATTTTGACTTTTTCTCGAAATTTAAAGACATTTTTCTCGTAATTTAATGACTTTATTCTCAACATTTTATCTCGACTTTTTTCTTGAAATTTAACGACTTTTTTCTCGTAGTTTATTCTCAACTTTTTATTTTGACATTTTTCTCGAAATTTAACAACATTTTTCTCGTAATTTAATGACTTTACTCTCAACATTTTATTTCGACTTTTTTCTCGAAATTTAACGACTTTTTTCTCGAAATTTAACGAGTTTATTCTCAATTTTATCTCGATTTTTTTCTTGAAATTTAATGACTTTTTTTCCGTAATTTAATGATTTTATTCTCAACATTTTATCTCGACTTTTTCCGAAATTTAACAACTTTTTTCTCGTAATTTGACGAGTTTATTCTCCACATTTTATCTCGACTTTTTTCTCGAAATTTAATGACTTTTTTTCTCGTAATTTAATGACTTTATTCTCAACATTTTCTCTCATTTTTTTTCTCGAAATTTGACACGTTTATTCTCCACATTTTATTTAGACTTTTTTCTCGAAATTTAACACCTTTAAACTCGAAATGGTTTTATTTTTTATTATTGCTTGGCCCTAATCCTCTTCCGTAGAAGACTGGAGTAATGATGCTGAAATTTCAGCTTTGCAACACAGGAATAAAATACATTTTAAAATATATTTAAATAAAAAAACATTATATTAACATTAACAATATTTCACATATTACTGTCACAACATTACTTTTTTATGAATACAAATAATGTATGCATTAAAAACATCCAGTACATCACAAAAACTTTTTGCATCACGTAGAACATTCTTCATTCCTTTCCTGAGAAATAAAGCATTTTTTTATATTTCCCATTTCTCAGTTTCAGGACTGGGAAAAACCGTGAGGCAATATGTGTACCTCTCTCTGAACAGTTAATTCATCACTAGCAAAACATTCTGGAGATTCCACTGAAACATGTGGAGTTAGACAGAGGTGACAGTGACGGATGCTCTTTGGGAAGCATTCAGCGCCCAGGAGTTCCTAATGCTTTGTAAATTTGTTTTACTGTAGGTTTGTTGTTTTTTCTTTGTGATAACCAACATTTTCCAGAATAATCCCTTTTAGAGTCACTTTTAAGATCCTACATTGACATTCCAAAGAGATTCCCTTGGATTAAGAGTAGATAGATAGATAGATAGATAGATAGATAGATAGATAGATAGATAGATAGATAGATAGATAGATAGATAGATAGATAGATAGATAGATAGATAGATAGATAGATAGATAGATAGATAGATAGATAGATAGATCATATAATAAAAGCAAAATCCACTAATGCAGACAACTAGTATATGGAAGAGGATTAGGGCAAGCAATAATAAAAAAATGAAACCAGCTCGAGATTAAAGTTGTTAAATTTCGAGAAAAAAATTGTTAAATTTCAAGAAAAAAGTCGAGATAAAATGTTGAAAATAAACTCGTTATATTACGAGAAAAAACTTGTTAAATGTCGAGAAAAAAGTTGAGATAAAATGTTGAGAATAAAGTCATTAAATTACGAGAAAAAAGTTGTTAGATTATGAGAACAAATTCGTTAAATTATGAGAAAAAAAGTTGTTAAATTTCGAGAAAAAAAGTCAAGATAAATTGTTGAGAATAAAGTCATGAAATTACGAGAAAAAAAGTCATTAAATTATTAGAACAAATTCGTAATTTAACGTTTTTTTTTTTCTCTCTTTTTAGAAGTTTTGGATATTGGATACAGGCTGTAACTGTGTAACTGTGTAACATCTTTATGAACAAAAATCCAGTTTATATTGAGAATTCATGTGGAATTATATCTATAGGGTTAAGAAATATCTAAGAAATCCAAAGGCTAATGCATATTGTCAATTAAAACATATCTGAAGGGGCATGAAAACTGTATTTTTCCATAAACCCCTTGCATGTTGTTGAATTCTTATCCATTTTCAGGCAATGTTGGCATATTTGTTACGAGTAATTTGGCACTGTATTGAAACAATATGCAAAATTCTGAAGTCGCTGTTGAAGCAAGACACATTATTCAATAAAATCATCAATCGCTATACTCTAATTTGCCTGTGATTAAGGAGCAGAATTAATTAGCTCATTATAATTGCTGATGATCAACGTCCTAGCAATAAAACCTCTAATGGCAAAGTGATTACTTGTGACATATTTTCCCATCTGAAGCTATTTGTTCTGTATCCTTTGGAGGGAACGTAAGTGATCAATACCATTTACCATGCAGCTCTGGTTACGCTACGGACCACACACTCATGCTTAAACGTCCGCTAAAGTCTATGCAGATATTTCATTTTCTCATGCCCTTTGTGTAATTTATAATCCTCACTTCTAGACCTAATGTTATTTGAGAGCCGGGTGGCAAAATAGAGACAAATGGAGGGTTGGGAACATTAAAAGAAACTAATTAATAGCACAGAGGGAGTGAAACTTGTGATATTGGGGGTTGAGAGTGAATTTATTATGGCACAAATCTGGGGCAGGGAAGGAGTGCCAAAAGTGAACAGGAATCAAGGAAATAAAGCTTAGGTTCAGCGCTCACGTGTCAGACGAAACAAAGTGAATACTAATCACCTTGAGTGCCTCTCTGTGCAAATGGGAGCTATAACTCCGCTTTAGTTGCAAGCTGCCTTCTCGTGTTAATAGCTAATTATGTAGAGCTAGCGACAGAGACCCTCCATTTAAAGAAGGTCTGAAAAGACAAGCAAACTTGGTCTGCTGAGCACAAATGGCTGTGAATGCCAAGGATTTGTGCTTTTGAACATTAAACCGCAAATATAAAGTAAATGGGTGGATCTTTAATTAGAGACTACTAGAACTATTGAAAAAAACTGTGTTAAAACATTCATTACATGATATAAAACATGACACATATTATACAAGTGTAACAGTAATGGCATTTTTTTACTTTTTAGAGAAAAAAATTAATAACCAATGGACTTTCTAACACAAAATGTTTGTTTGATCTGTAAATTATCTTTGAACTTACAAAAATAGGCTTTGTTTTTTAATTCAAATGATCAAGGGTCACTGACGTGATGGGTCATTTTTCTGTCCAAAGGCCTTAATAATAATAAAAAGCAAAGATATGACATGCAAAGTAGTAACTAGATCTCTTTTATTTAATCCAGGTTTTAATTATATTTTTCTACATATAAAGGTATTTTAAAGATTTTAAAGTGTCAAAAGGTCATTCGGTTTAACCGTCCAAAGGCCAATACAACCATTTCATTTGAGATTAAAATATATTAAATGTAGTAAATGTATATATTTTTTTATTCTGGCATGATTTTATAACATCATATATCAACATAGTGCAAAATGGTATTAAAATTATGAGCAGAAGTCATTGCTCTGATATGAGAAAGAATGTCCGGAAAAATGAATTTCATTGATGTCATTTGGAGTAACCAATATAAAGGGACCATTTTGGATCAAGTCATGTGATCAATATCATGTGACATCATTAAGACACCAGCAAAGGAACACATGGTCGTGAGGCAAAGTAACTAACTCTCTTTTAACCATTTAAAAAATTCATGTTTTCACTTGCTCATACGCATATCCCGAAATATCAGGTCATTTGGTACAACCGCTATAAAACATGGAAAATGTTGTAATATTTTTAAAACTTGTAGTAAATATAAAATGTTTGATTGTCCTTTTGCTAGCTAGCTAGCTAGATATCAGCCTGTTAGCATTGTTTGAAAATATCGGCATTCGGTATAATCAAAAGTGTCATTCGGTAAAACCGTAATTTTGGTTAAACCGAATATTATACTATTATAATCTAATTATAATATTCTAACTATTATAATCCTCTCTAAAAGTAATCTAAAACTAAGCATTTTGAAAATCATGCTAGGAGACAGAAAAGTTCCCCTAATTAAGGAATCACCCTTATATAAACACATACCTGAGCAAATACTGGGATATATTCAATTCCAAACAACCATCTGCTGGAGAAAATGCTGAATAAACAACATAATTGGATGATAACTAGTTTGAATCATAGCATTTAGCAGTTTATCAGGTTGTTTAGTTTTATAGCAAGATAGTTTGCATGTTTTTTTTACTGCAGAGACTTACAAGTAAAATCCTCACACATTGATTGGAGCACAGATATGAGAGGGATTCTTTACAGGGAAAAAGAGTTTTATGTTAAAAACTATAAAACTAATAATTCCAAAGATTATGGACACAAAATGTGCTCTGAAAGAGACATTGGGCATCTAATGCCAGTCAAATTATGCTGCGGTAGGCAACAATAGAATGTGAAAGGAAATAGAAATGGCTCTCACAATCATTTGGTGTCATTATCATGGGCTCCGGTGGACTGAAGTTCAATGGAAGGACAAACACCAGAACCCCATCTGCTGATAGTGAACGATGGAGACCAATCTTTGAAGAAGCTGTGATGAATAATGTCCTGTTGACTGTGTGGATGGAAAGACAAACACATTGGATTGCAATTAAAACTCTATTGATCGTGGTTTCTGTGGGGTCTGGTGGAAAGTCAAGACGATAAAGGCGTTTCATAAGGGATAGCACACATTTAAAAGCTCCTATTTTGAATAACCATGTCTGATTGTGGATAAGAAATAATGACTAAATGTATGAAATATTACAATTTACTAATCAATCATGATGTTGAGGAACATTTGACCATTGAAAAATTAATCATGTGCTCACTTTCATGTCGTTCCAAAACCGTATAACTTCTGTGGAACACAAAAATAGATGTTAATTAGAAAATTCATGTAGCTCTTTCTGATACAATAAAAGTGAATAGGAACAGACACAGTTGAGCTCCAAAAAGGACATAAAAGCATCTTTAAATATCATAAATGTAGTCTATATGTGTGATGCACAAACTACACAGTATAAATAATAAGATAAAGGTTCATTTTCATCATTTTCATGCGTATTCTGGCATACAGAATTTCTGCCAAACGAACATATCACTCCATCTTCGTTCCAGCCACATGACAGGTCTTTAAGCAAGCCGAGATAGCTGTGTAACTCATATATAATCACATTAGCTGAGCCACAGGGACAATCACCGGAATCATGTTTCAGCGGGTTGTGTAATGAGAAATATTGGAATGTTTACTTAACTTGCTTGATTTCGGCAATGATCACTGACAGCAGCACTTTAACAGAGATGTATCTGCACTGTCTGTCGCAAATATGACTAATTGCAGATGCTTTATCTAGCAGATGGAAGCATGATTTAGTTGTGATAAAAAGCAATTTCAGGCAGAACGTAAATGTTCATTTAAAGAAATCCCCATCACACAGAGTAAAGATTGTTTATATTTTTCTTTCTATTTCTTTTTTTTTTTTTCAGCTAGCCACTTTTTTTTTTGATAGAGACAGAAGAACAAGAAAAACATATATTATTACTATATATATTGTATTAGTATTATAACACATTTATGTAATTTATGTTCTGTTTTGGTTTAATTCTAGTTCCTGTACCTGTGTTTCCTTTGTTCCTATTTCCCTGCCACTAGTTAGTTATTGATTATTATACGCACCTGTTTCAGTTTCTGTTGACTTGCCAAAACTTAAGCTTTCAGTTCTTTGTTCGGTGTCAGGCCCTGTCCTCACCAATGTGTATTTTCAAAACCATCGCTTTTTATGTGCGTTTTGGCCATTCGTCCACACTCAAATGCAGTATCCAGTCACTGAAACTGAACCTTTTTAAAAATTCCTGCCAGGGTGAAGATTTTCAGAAACTCCGGTTGCAGTGTTGTCATGTTGCCGGTGAAAGCAGAGATTTTGGCTTGTGACGTCAGATTGTGCGCTGCTATCTCCTTTGTTTACGTGTTGTTAGCCTACCGGAACTGGTAATAACCTTTTTTTAAGGCCTCTGTTTGGCCAATGCTATCTCACGACAAATTCATATGTATTTTATGAGGTGGCTAATTTGTATGAATTCATTTGACCTCACTTGTACGAATTTGTATGATTTTTCTAAACCCCAGTGACGGGTAGTTTAGGGGCGGGGTTTGGGGTAAGTCATTCGTATGAATTCATACGAATTTGTCAACATGTACAATACATAAGATATAGCAAAAAACGTACGAATTCGTAAAAAGTGAGGTCGTATGAATTCATACGAATTAGCCACCTCGTAAAATACGTACGAATTGCCATGAGATTCGGTTGATTGGCCATCATGGCTTTACGATTAGGGTTATATTGCCACCTGTTGGTTTGGCATGCTCTTGACAGTGCTTCATAGCATTTTTTTGCATTTTCATGTGGACAGAGATTTTTTTAAAACTGTGTGTGTGGGTGATATTTTATTTTTTTAAACAAAGGAGAAAAAACTAGGCCCCTTTACCTGGTTGTGTTGCTAAACCTTTTCCAAGTGATCTCCTGCGTTTTTCTTTGTTCGAATTATATGGTTAAATACTGTTTTGTTTGATACTTCATTGTTGTGCGCTTTACTCCGGCCACATACCTGACAATACTAATAATAGGTTATTTTAAGTCTTTATTTTTATTTTTTTCTCTGAGATGTGTCAGTAATATTCAGTAATATTACATAGGCTGTAATTTCTACATTAAAGGTGCAAAAGTTCTGATATGATTTATCTTTGTTTCACATCACAAAAACTAGCAGTTTTACGCACCTTTTATTTCCACTTTTTATAAAGTTGTGGCCAGAAGTGATGTTTTTATACAAACCCAATTCCAAAAAAGTTGGGACACTGTACAAATTGTGAATAAAAAAGGAATACAAACATTTACAAATCTCATAAACTTATATTTTATTCACAATAGAATATAAATAACATATCAAATGTTGAAAGTGAGACATTTAGAAATGTCATGCCAAATATTGGCTTATTTTGGATTTCATGAGAGCTACACATTCCAAAAAAGTTGGGACAGGTAGCAATAAGAGGCCGGAAAAGTTAAATGTACATTTAAGGAACAGCTGGAGGACCAATTTGCAACTTATTAGGTCAATTGGCAACATGATTAGGTATAAAAAGAGTGGCAGTGTCTCTCAGAAGTCAAGATGGGCAGAGGATCACCAATTCCCCCAATGCTGCGGCGAAAAATAGTGGGGTAATATCAGAAAGGAGTTTCTCAGAGAAACATTGCAAAGAGTTTGACGTTATCATCATCTACAGTGCATAATATCATCCAAAGATTCAGAGAATCTTGTATGAGTTGCATGAGTGCGTGTGGCATGGGCAGCTTACACATCTGGAAAGGCACCATCAATGCTGAAAGGTATATCCAAGTTCTAGAACAACATATGCTCCCATCCAGATGTCGTCTCTTTCAGGGAAGACCTTGCATTTTCCAACATGACAATGCCAGACCACACACTGCATCAATTACAACATCATGGCTGCGTAGAAGAAGGATCCAGGTACTGAAATGGTCAGCCTGCAGTCCAGATCTTTCACCCATAGAAAACATTTGGCGCATCATAAAGAGGAAGATGCGACAATGAAGACCTAAGACAGTTGGGCGACTAGAAGCCTGTATTAGACAAGAATGGGACAACATTCCTATTTTCCCCAGACGCTTGCAGACTGTTATAAAAAGAAGAGAGATGCCACACAGTGATAAACATGGCCTTGTCCCAAGTTTTTTGAGATGTGTTGATGCCATGAAATTTAAAATCAACTTATTTTTCCCTTAAAATGATACATTTTCTCAGTTTAAACATTTGAAATGTCAACTATGTTGTATTCAAAATAAAGTATTGAAATTTGAAACTTCCACATGATTGCATTCTGTTTTTATTCACAATTTGAACAGTGTCCCAACTTTTTTGGAATCGGGTTTGTATTTTTAAATATGAGGGAAGAACAAAACACCAATTTAACATGTCAATTTTCCTAGGTTGGACATCACTTTTGGCCACTACTGTAGATGAAAAATAAACAAACAACAACAAAAAAACCCTTTCAACATTTCTTATTTTCTGGTGGGCAACAGCCCCACATTGAACCCTTGCACATCTAATGACACTTCCACAAACATACACACCACTGAGCTTTACAAGAGCTAAAGCTGGTCCTGGACGAATGGTCTAAATCTCAGTGGTGACGAGCATTCACCAAGCTCCTGCCATTTCTCATTCATGTGCGAGAAAAGTGTGGACATGTCATTCCTGCCGTACGTGGACTGTCTGACACGAAGGATGTCAGTCCCCTGACACTGAAGTGTGGAATCATTACCGGAAAGGTCACACTATCTCAGATCCGTCTTTAACCTAGACTCTTGGCTTCCAAATCCTTTAAGCTGTTTGGTTAAAGTTAATTAGTTTGTTTCGGGAATCTAGTATTTACAGGTTTTCTTTGACCTCTTTTGAAGTGCTAACCAGCCGTTTCCCTTTTTAACCCTGTCCCTGTAGTGACATAGTGAAAAGGACATTACATTCCCAAATGGTTTGTCTTTGACTATAAGGGGATGACATTTGGCACAATATTAAAAATCCCATAAAATCGACACGGAGTCTTAAATTCTCACTCAAAGTCTTAAATGACTTTTTGGAGCTGCTGAAGGGGCGATAAAAATCTGGAGCCCATAATCAGAAAATTACCTGATGGACAAGAAATGTCTTTTAGCTTGAATTATCGGCCTCATTTTCATGATGTGACTGCTTATCTGATGCCCTGATGATGCTGACAATTTAAATTGAAAAAAAAAAAAAAAGTAAAGTAAAAAAAAAAAAAAAAGTAGCATGAACAAGAAAAAATGGATGAATAAATAAATTATGTTATATACAGGCAGACAGACAGATATTGAGTATTGGGTATTGAGATTTTCATTACTGTGGTGAGCTTTTACCATTGTAGTTCAGCTTTGTATAGAGCAAGTATAAAGAAAGAAAAAAAAAACTTAAAATAAAGCACTTGTGGGCTGGGATTTGACACATAATGAACTAATAAAACTTTATTGACTTTGGAGTATTAAAAAATGTCAAAAATCATTGTTTGTAATGAAACTTATTAGACAAGTATGATGAAATGTGTCAAACAGCATAATTTAAAATAAAATTTTGAAAGCTTGAAGGTTGAGCTGTCTAAAGCTACATTGATTTAGACTATTCGTATATAAATCTCTTAAGAAAATAAAGCCACATGAGACATATTTTGAGCGAGGACAGGCAATATAACATATGAGGGGTATATTTTCATTACGAGTTACTGTAATCTTCCAGTCTTCACAAATTTGACCCATAACAAATGCATCATAAGCAATGTGCAAAGCAATCATGCTCTAGCCGCGAGTATGTAAATGGGTTTATAGCTTTACAAAAGATTTATTGCTACTGTTCAGCGATGAGGAAAAATTTAATTGTTACGTAAACAATTAAGGAAGTCAGTGTTAACTCAATCTTGAATGTACCTCTAGCAAATAGTCACTCATGTGATTTAGTTTAAGGACCCTGAATTTAATTACCACTCTCTGTCCGTTATCTCCATATTTTAATTTAATTAGCAGCCTCCGAACAAAACCAAAATAAAAAGCACTCAACTCATTAAGAGGAGAACAGCAGTCATTTCACAGGAGGCATGAGAATGTGCTCCTTAATGTCTCCAGTCAAATTCCCCATTGCTCTGTTTGAAAAAAAAAAAAAAAAGAAAGAAAAATAAAAACGTGATGATACCTGCATGATGCATTAGCTTTTATGAAGTGGCCATGCGCTGTAAAAAATTATGTGTTTGTGAATGTAAATAAAAATGAAGAGAACAATTTGCATTTTTTTATGAGCTGAGTGAACTTAATTAGTTTAAATTTATTTTCTTAAATCAACTTAAAATGTCAAGTTGTCATGTCTTAAAATCTGTCATAATTATAACAATTACTTATTAAATAATGTAATTGTTGAAAATAATGTTTTTTTTTTATTATTATTGAAAATATGCTATAAAGTTATATAAAACTTTTGGCTTTACTCTTAACTCTTGCTTTAAAAAACAAAACTTTATGCATCTGAACGAACATTGTTTTGGTTGTTTTGTCCCTGTGTGACTGTGTGGATGAATATGGTTATTCATACTGCTCATAAAACATTAACTAACGTTACTAGGCTTAAGACATAAGGCTTAAGGCTATAACCAGTTAAGATGGAAAAAGATCTCAAGCTGAATAGCTGAAGGTGCTGTAACCCATTAACCCTTAAATGCATGACTGTTTTGCCAGTCATTCTTACATATACGGGTCTTTATCGACCCGGATCTATATCTAACACAGAAGGATCTCTACCTGTCGCGATAATATAAAACTCCTCTGATATTAGAGGAACAATTACAGAAGATTAAAATAAATCGTATTTTGTTACCTTTTGGAGCTTGAAAGGGCTCAGTTTGAGCAGATGTTTTATGCCATCATCACTGTCCTCGTCAGAGCTCATTTCCCAGTAAATATAGCAAATAATGGGCTAGTTTTATGTTTGAGGTCACGAATATGAGCCCATTCGCGATCTCAAACGTACTCTCAAAACTATATATTTTTCAACATCTTCAAAATCAATATTTCGATCGCTAACAGCTTCACCAGATCCATCCTGTAACAGTTACAGTCATATTTGATTGCCTTCAGTACTTGCTCTGCAGTAAATCGCTGAGCCATTTCATGTTTTTCTTATTATTTCGTTTTCTGTCTGAATGAGTCGTCACTTCAGCATTGTGTATCAGACATTGCCACCTTGTGGAATAAAGGTGAATTGCAATTATTCCGTCATTGAAGATTCAATATTGTTGTGTAGAAAAAATATACGTACACTCATACATACATCGGGTCTTTTGCGACCCTATACAATTTTTACAAAAAAATTAATACAAAAATGGGCATTCTTTTATAATTTTATTATTTTTTTCTTGTTATATTCTTTATGATGAATTGATTGAGGAATACCAAGAAGGTTGATGTCTAACTTAAAGTTAAAAATTAAGTAACTTAAACTAAAAAATGAATGAGAAGGAGGGTAGTGAATGACATCCCTGGTCACTAAAGACCGGAGGTATGCATTTAAGGGTTAATTATGGAAGCTTGTTTCCACCACAACTCGCAATTGTGAGTCTACATCTCGAAATTTTGACTTCTTTTCTCAGAATTGCGAGATATAAACTCACAATTGCGAGTTATAATGTCAGAATTGCAAGATATAAACACAATTGCATGATATAAACTCACAACTGCAAGAAATAAAGTCAGAATTGCGAGATATAAACTCACAATTTTGACTTTTTTTCTTGCAATTGTGAAATATAAACTTGCAATTCAAACTTCTTGCGAGTTTGTATCTCACAATTCTCATTTTTTAACTCGCAATTGCGACTTTATAATAATTCTGACTTTATAACTCGCAATTCTGAAAAAAAAAGTTGTGAGAAATTGTGAGATGTAAACTCACAATTGCTAGAAAAAAAATCACAATTGCTTTTTTTTATTTTTTATTCAGTAAGACCTTCGTTAATCTTCGGAACACAAATTAAGACATTTTAGTTGAAATCCGATGGCTCCGTGAGGCCTCCATAGGGAGCAATGACATTTCCTCTCTCAAGAGCCATTAATGCACTAAAAACATATTTGAATCAGTTCATGTATTTGAATCAGATTACAGTGGTTTAGTATTAATATTATAAAGCGCCGAAAATATTTTTGGTGTGCCAAAAGAACAAAATAACGACTTATATAGTGATGGCCGATTTCAAAACACTTTTTCATGAAGCTTCGGAGCATAATGAATCAGTGTGTCGAATCATGATTCGGATCGCGCGTCAAACTGCCAAACTGCTGAAATTATTTAGCGCTCCGAAGCGCTGATTCCACACAAAAGATTCATAACGCTAATTTGAATTCGGCCATCACTATATAAGTCGTTATTTAGTTTTTTTTGGTGTACCAAAAATATTCTTGTCACTTTATAATATTAATATTGAACCACTGTACTCACATGAACTTATTTAAATATGTTTTTAGTCCATTAATGGATCTTGAGAGAGGAAATGTCATTGATGGCTATGAAGGCATCACTGAGTCATCGGATTTCAACAAAAATGAGATGCATCGGCGCTGCGCAGACCGATCGGCATATGACATCAAAGTACCGCGAGAGAGTTTGGAGAGCAAACCACTCCTTATGCTTTTGAATCGCTCTTGCGGTACTTTGATGTCACATGCCGATTGGTCTGCGCAGCGCCTATCTAAGCATATAACAAGACACGCAAGGGGCTAGTGACGTATGTACGCAATTTCCTGTGAAAACCACCCTGTGAGGTCTAAAATTCAAACACTTACAATAGGCTTACCATAGTGAGTAAGACAAAAACACGTTTTGGAAGCAGGATTGATATATTGCTAATTTTGAACAAAAAAAGGAGTAAAATATTAAAGGTACACTATCCTTATTTAAGAACAAAACAATTGATTTCCCTGAGCAAATCTAATTTTAGATAATCAAATGCAAAGTATGACATGCGCAAAGGTGGCGCCAGATGTAACAATGTGCAAAGTGCAAAATTGTACGAAAGTGTGTTCGAAGACATGTTCAAGTTAGAAAGGCCATCTTATTTTGCCTCATTTGTCGGTGTGTTTGTGTGAAGGTCTATTGGCATTTGTTTGGGCCATGCTTAATTTATATTTCTCCCACTGCCAAGCAAGCACTTTAGTCACTGACATGGCAGACCTGTTCCTCAGCTTCCCGCTGACCCTGTCTGCCTTGATCACCGCAGGCTTCCACTGTCTACCTGCTCTGTCTCCTGGGCATGGGCTATTTCAGTTCAGCTGACAGCAAGACACTTCGGTATGGGGTCTCCCTTGAATGTTTGTTTCACAACACAAGCCTGCAGTTAAAAAAAAAAAAACAAGCATAAAGACATAACTGACTCAATATGCAAACAGTGAGCAAACAGTTGCAGAAATAATTGAGGTATTGGAAATCAATACAGAACCTGTGATTACACTTTTTTTTTCTGTCAATGTTAAAATGCTTTGCCTTTTTTTAACACTAGCTAATTTTATCCAAAACCCAACTTGCGTGGTAAGGATGATGACGGGGCAGAATCAGGTTGGGCATTTTGTCCGTGTTCCCCTGGAAACAGTGACACACACATCCTGTTCAGAATGCCAGACGCTTTACCTCCATGATGCACTGCTCTCCTTCACCACACATACACATCTGCTCTAGAGAAACTCCATATTGCTTTTGTTAAGGAAGTTTTCCCAAAAATTCCTTGCTTTCATGCTTTTTCAACATTATTTAGGATATATTTCAAGGTGGTGTGTGATTCTATAAGGCTACATTCACAGTGCAAGCCTTAATGCTAAATTTTGATTTATTGCTCAGATTGAATTGTTTGGCTGTTCCCATTATTTTTTAAATGTGCGAGATTCGAGTGTGAACAGGTCATGATCTCGAACCTGCATTTACATTTATAAGGAGATGTGCGACGGAATGGAAAAATTGGATAATGCTCTGGCAGAGGATCTTTGCCAGGTTTTTTTAGTTTTTCTGTTAAGTTTACAGACGTTTCCTTCAGTCCTAAAACACAATGCAATGCATTATTCAAAACATGGCTAAAGTTCCAATAATAATAAAAAAACCTTCAAATTAACACTGTACATAGGCCTGTATTTTTACACACTTTTCTTAGTGTGTTTTTCTGAACTGTCATAATATTTTTATTTTCCTTAAAGTAGTTTTGCAGTAGCAAACTACTTTTTTCCAATAAAGGCACAACAAATTATCTAAATTATTGTTGTAATGTTTGACTGTATTGCAACCAAAGTAACTTTAAAGGGTTAGTTCACCCAAAAATGAAAATTCTGTCATTTATTAATTACCCTCATGTCATTCCACACCTGTAACACCTTTGTTAACCTTTAGAAAACAAATTAAAATATTTTAGTTGAAATCCGATGAGGCCTGCATTGCCAGCAATGACATTTCCTCTCTCAAGATCCATAAAGTTACTAAAAACATATCTAAATCAGTTCATGTGAGTACAGTGGTTCAATATGAATATTATAAAGCAAAGAGAATATCTGCTGATCGAATCTGCTGATCGGAGCGCCAAAGTCACGTGATTTCAGGCGTTTGGCAGTTTGACGTACGTTCCGAATCATGATTCGATACACTGATTCATTTGTTTCGATGCTTCCTGAAGCAGTTTTATAAAATCGGCCATCACTAAAAGTCGTTATTTTGTTTTTTTGGCGCTCCAAAAAGTATTCTCGTCTCTTTATAATATTAACCCTTTCGATCATGAGTTTAAAATATTCTAACTTTCCCCCCAGAGTGAGTTTTTTTAAGGCGACCGTTATTTTAGAACGTTCGCCTTTAATGTTTCCATAGCGACGCGTCTTGCGTGTCACGAGCGCTGAGCGCAGCAACAATAACGCTGTATGACAGATGGATCGCTATTATTTAGTTTTTCCTTTTTTATTTAAAATATTCGCAAAATTTCTTACCATGTCATCAACTATCTGATATTCCGATTCTCAAATATGTGTAAGTGAGTGTGTTTTGTCGTTTTAAAACCTTTATAAATGATCTTTATCTTGATCTATAATGCGAGATGGGCGCCGCCATCTTAGTTTGCGCTGCAGTTCACAGAGTCCTGTCAGTCGGATTTACAGCAGGTTAATTCATCAGTTTCTCGCGACATATAAGCAAGTAAGTGGCTGTTGAACTGGAAGAATAATAGAGTAAACTTTATAGTTACTTAGGCCCATTATGTGTGTCTGATATGAATAAATGTCGCCAAATTATATTTGTTATTGCTGCTTCCACTGATGTCGGACATCAATGTGTAAATTATAAACGCTTAATGTATTGTTTTAATGGTGCTTATGCATATTTAAATGTCTGAAACCTTAAAATAAACATTATGTGGCTGAAAACACTGCATAGCTGTGATATATGGCAAGAGCGCGCGCGTCTGTCTCACAGCCAGGGCGCGAAAGCACAGTTTGAATCTGGCAGTTATGTGACGTCGCTGAACGTTCGAAATCCCATATGTGGTACCGTACGCCCAGGGGCACTGAAATAAAAATCCCATATGTGGGACCGTACCGCTCAAAGGGTTAATATTGAACCACTGTACTCACATGAACCGATTTAAATGTTTTTAGTACATTAATGGATCTTGAGAGAGGAAATGTCATTGCTCCCTATGGAGGCCTCACGGAGACATCGGATTTCAACTAAAATATCTTAATTTGTGTTCTGAAGATTAACGAAGGTCTTACGGGTGAGAGTAAGTAATAAATGACAGAATTTTAATTTTTGGGTGAACTAAAACTTTAAGGCAACCCAATTTTTATTTTATTTTTTTCCCAGAACGTTCTCCTATAGGATAGCATTCTCTAAAAATTCTAAATTAATTCTTAAAATGTTTAGAATGTTTAGAAATGTTAGAATGTTATCCCCTGAATTTCTTATAAAGTTTTTTGCTGAAAGTTTCCCAGCGGGCGCTGGACGTGGACTCTAACATGTCAAAGTCAAATTTCATTGCAAATGAAAATCTTTATCATCATGATTATATCTTTGACTGATTATATCTTGATTATATGTTAATCATCAACAAGTAGCCAACATCATCTGATGACATTATATCCTGCTGTCCCTGCCATAACAAAGAAAAACTAACATTAAACTAATGCAAACACTGATCACAACATTGGTGACAACTAAATCACCAAACATTTTACTTTCAAACAAACATCAACATCTAAACTTCTGTTAATTCTCAATAAGAACTTTTGTAGATGTATGATAGAAATAAAGTCAAACTGGTTTGTAATAAGTGAAGCCGGTAATGCTTTTTCTGGAGGTTGTTAATGACGCTGAGTGTAGACGTTAACCCGATTTTCATTTTTAAAGGTGCCCTAGAATCAAACTTTGAATTTACCTTGGCATAGTTGAATAACAAGAGTTCAGTACATGGAAATGACATACATTGAGTTTCAAACCCCATTGCTTCCTCCTTCTTATGTAAATCTAATTTGTTTAAAAGACTTCCGGAAAACATGTGGATCTCAACATAACTCCGATTGTTACGTAACAGTCGGGATCATTAATATGTATGACCCCAATATTTGCATATGCCAGCTCATGTTCAAGGCATTAGACAAAGAAAGGCAGCATGAAACTTCACAGACACATTCAGGAGACACCTTAGACTTATATTACATCTTATGAAAAAGCATTCTTGGGCACCTTTAACCAAAAATTTGACATCTGAGTCCACGTCTAGTGCCTGCTGGGAAACTTCCCACTAAAGACTTTATAAAACTATTAGGGGGATAATGTTCTAACAATGTCATCACTAAACATTTTTAGAATGTTTTTATAGTATGTTATGTACCTGGGGACAAAAATAAAACTTGAAAACGTTACTACAGTAGAACAAATTCATTTAACTTGGTGGCCATTTTCGAAACTCAAATTCTCTAAAGCTGTTCACCAAGCTTATGATTAAATTTCATATTTGATATTACCAATGAAATCTGACAACAACTGTCTCATAGATGTTGTTTCTAAATGGTCATTAGCTATTAGCAGTGTTGTCAGGAAATGTAACTTATCGAGTTGTTTTCATGCTTATTCAGTCAGATTTGTGAACAAATAATTTAGAGTTGTTTTGTGATCCAGTTCAATCAATTCAATGTGAATGAAAATATATGACTCTGAAGAATAAGAGTGCGTTTACGTGACAACGATGTGCTAAAAATCGGAAACACGTAATACGCAGGATGTCACTGTTTTTCCAAATTTTCATTTTTGTAGTTTACACAGATTTTCAAAAACACTGTTGTCATGTAAATGAACGGCTACAAAGCATTAAAGGAACACTCCACTTTTTTTGAAAATAGGCTCATTTTCCAACTCCCCTAGAGTTAAACAGTTGAGTTTTACCGTTTTTGAATCCATTCAGCCGATCTCCGGTTCTGGCGGTACCACTTTTAGCATAGCTTAGCATAGTTCATTGAATCTGATTAGACCGTTAGCATCGCGCTTAAAAATGACCAAAGAGTTTTGATATTTTTCCTATTTAAAACTTGACTCTTCTGTAGTTAAATCGTGTACTAAGACCGACAGAAAATGAAAAGTTGCGATTTTCTAGGCTGATATGGCTAGGAACTATACTCTCTTTCCAGCGTAATAATCAAGGAACTTTGCTGCCGTTCCATGGCTGCAGCAGTGCAATGATATTACGCAGCATCTCTCACATACGTCTCCATGGTTGCAAGGCACGTTCCCTGTGCAAGCAGGGGCTCACGGGCGCTGCGTAATATCATTGCACTGCTGCAGCCATGGAACGGCAGCAAAGTTCCTTGATTATTACGCCTGAATGAGAGTATAGTTCCTAGCCATATAAGCCTAGAAAATCACAACTTTTTATTTTCCGTCGGTCTTAGTACACGATTTAACTACAGAAGAGTCAAGTTTTAAATAGGAAAAATATCAAAACTCTTTGGTCATTTTTAAGCGCGATGCTAACGGTCTAATCAGATTCAATGAACTATGCTAAGCTATGCTAAAAGTGGTACCGCCAGAACCGGAGATCGGCTGAATGGATTCGAAAACGGTAAAACTCAACTGTTTAACTCTAGGGGAGTTGGAAAATGAGCCAATTTTCAAAAAAAGTGGAGTGTTCCTTTAAATATTTTCTGTTTTTAGTTGAAAATGGTTATGTGCAAATGAATTCTGTAACTTGTAGCAAGAAACATATTTAAAGAATTTCCCCCACAATATTTCTGCTATTTTTTTCAGTCTCTTTTCTAAGAAAAAAAAAAAATCTAAATTAAGAGAAAATCTCTGACTTTCCCATTTACTTGATAATGATTACAATGACAGATCAGGCACTTACCACAACATACGGTAAAACTGGCACTGAGGCAGGCATGAGACAGGAAAACTTAATTCATAGAGGAGATGGAGTGCAATATATGTTGCCCTTACATCAACCTGTCAGAGAAACTTAAAGTGATGGACTCTTTATTCTCAAAAAGGCTCTGTTAACTTCAGTCAGCAAATATGGCAGTGACTGGCCTGGCTTTCAGCCTAATGTAACCAACTGGAGTAAGATCCCTCTTCCAAATACTTCCAGGCATAAAACCACCATCAGCATTATTTAAGACCTGCTAACTTTATTTACGGTAAAGATATCTGTGAAAAATGATTTTCATAGAAATACACTTAAAGCCCTTCAAAAACACCTTGAGAGAATAGAGGTCAGTGTTTTAAAATAAAATATGTCTGTACTTTATCTGCCAGTGGTAAACATCTGAATTACATGAAAAATATTATAATTCTCAATTTTATGTTTTGACTTTGAGCTAGAATGTACTGACCCCACATGTGCTCAGAACAAACCAGACGGTGTAGCACTTCCTGGCTTGTTTATTAAAGCGAATGCTTTTAAAAGTGTAGGCTGAGAGCTTCACTTCAAAAGAAAGAGGGAAAAAAGTCAGTCCACATTTTATTCCCTCTGAACTGAAGTACAAGAGGGATGAAGCGTGGTTTTTCTGTACTCCAGCTATATTTGGTCAATGTTATTAATAAACTTGATTAAGGAGCATCTTGAAACTCAAGTCTGCAAAGAATTGGCTGCCGTTGCATCATCTTTATCGAGCCAGTAGTAGCTTAGATCACCACAGAAGGTATAAATAATGTTTTTGAGAGTATGTGCAACTTTAGCGACCTGTATTTTACCTTCTGTCATTCCAAAGCCTTTTGACTTTTTCTTTCATATGTGGCACACAAAAGATGTTTAGCAGAGTGTTCATGCTGCTTTTTTCCGTACAATGAAAGTGAATTGTGGCCTTCTGAAGCGAAGCGATACATTTTTGTAAGAAAAATATCCATATTTATAACTTTTTAATTTATATCCAGTTTATAAACTAGAATCACAGGCTTGTGTACACAAGTCGATTCCGGCGGAAGTGTAAACTTTTTGACCTGACCCAAGACTTGGGAATGCGGAAGCGCAGAGGATAGAGCAAAACAAAACACTGGTCATGAATTAAAAATCTAAAACAAGAATTTTTAAAGAGAAATGTTGAAGCAGCTCGAGTTTGTTGCCCAGCCCTATTTGTTTGAACCGCAAGAGGCGTCTACTATCACCTAAGCTTACGCTACTCCTACATCCTACGTCATACGCCAGAACTCGACTCTCTTGTGAATGCGTGGATGAACGTTATCTGAAGCTACACTCTAAAAAATGCTGGGTTGTTTCAACCCAAATTTTGGTCAAATATGGACAAACCCAACCGTTGGGTTAAAAAATGCATTTAAAAATTCAACCCAATGGTTGGATTTGTCCATTTTTGACCCAAACTTTTTTAGAGTGTAGTGATTGTAGTCTATAAACTTATAAATATGGATATTTTTCTTATAAAAACACATCACTTTGCTTCAGAAGGCCTTATACCCCCTTGGAGTCATATGAATTACATTAATGATGGATGGATGCGCTTTTTTGGGCCTCAAAATCTCAGTTACTATTCACTCCCATTATAAAGCTTGGAAGAGCCTGAATATTTTTTAATGTAACTCTGAGTGTGTTTGACTGAAAGGAAATAGTCATATGCACCTAAGATGGCTTGATGGTGAGTAAATCATGTGATAATTTTCATTTTTTGGGTGAATAAACCCTTTAAGTGGATTTTTTTTTTTTTTTTTTTTTTGCAAACTGTGATCTCAATAAATAAATAATGACTCTTACATGAGGTGCTGGTGTATACATTTGTAATGCTGCTCCGGAACTAGCGATACTTTGCTGTGCGTTTGAAGGTCACAGTTTAAGAGGTGAATTTTGCTCTTCGGTAACATTCATTAATCTGAGCTGCAACCAGGAAGGAAAATGAATCTTTGTGATAAATGCTAGAAGGGGAAGCTCAGGTGTGTGCTGTGACTAGGAAATAAAGCCAGAGGTATATTTTCATACCGATTTCATTTAAAGTTTGGGAGAGGAAAAATAGGACTGTGAATTAAACATGTTAATTTAGCTAATCACATAAAAATGAACGTGATTAATCATGGCCCCTGACCATATGTAAATTCTGCAATAAAATGCTGCATCCAAAAACAGCTACTCTGAGCGCTATTGGGGTTTTTCTATTTTAATATATTTTAAAGGGGTCCTTGATTGTGATTTCCCTTTTTTAACTTTATTTAGTGTGGAATGTTGCTGTTTGAGCATAAACAACATCTGCAAATTTATGACGCTCAAAGTTCAATGCAAAGGGAGATATTTTGTTTTGCAGAAATCACTTTTTAAGGACTACAACAAACGGCTGGTAGGGCTGGTGACATCACGAAACCTAAAGTTCAGTAGCCCCACCCACTGATTCAATCACGAGAAGGAGTAGTAGGTAAATAACAGATGTGACGCTAACACTGAATCGAGCGACTAAGTGATAAACTTGCCTTTGAAGAGTGTTGTTTTTGTCTCAAACCAGTGACTAAACGGTCAACTTCACATTGTTTCTCTTAGTAGGACTGAAAAAATAATCTGTTATTTAAAGGTGCAATGTGTAAAATTTGGGAGGATCCATTGACAGAAATGCAATATAATACACATAAATATGTTTTCAGTGGTACATAACAACCTTACATAATGAACCGTTATGTTTATATAGCCATTTCTATCTCATACACCGCGGGTCCCCCTCCATGTCAAGTCGCCATTTTGCGCCGACATGTTTCTACAGCAACCCTAAACGGACAAACACTCTACAGAGTGCATTTCGTCACTATGTTGTTGTTCTTCTAAATCGTTCATGTTTTTAGAGGCAGCTTGCATCATCGCTATGTTAAATAGTACGCACTAAGCAGTAGTAGTAGTAGTCGTCGTCTGGTTTATTAGAAGCAGAGACCGTCCTTTGTTAGAAGTAAGAAGAAACCTGATTGCTTCACACAAGCTTCTATCTGCTCTCTCAGAAGATGACATGTTGGACAGACGGCCACCATAGCTTCTCCGAAAGGGAGGGGTGTGCACCTTTAGTTGCAATTCTCAACCAACGCGCTTGATGCCACTAAAATTTACACTGCACCTTTAAACTGTGATTAAATTATATATAGAAAGCGATCAAAGAACGCTCCCTTTACAATCGCTGGAACTGTCAATCAAACAGTGCGAGTGTTCTGGACTCTCGCCAAAACTCCCGTTAGAATCAACGAATCTCTTATTTACATTGAGTTTGCACTGTTAGTAACGATGAAAGTATTCCTTAGTGTGGAGAAATCAAATTGCAATGACGAGATCACTGCATTCATGCGCTCAACATGTTTGAGATACATGTTCATCACTGCAACCTTTCAAGCCACGATCTAAATATAATGCTGTAATCAACACTTTTCATGATTAGTAAACCTTGAGAACTGTAAAAGTAAACGTTTTCGAGAGAATTCCACATGTAATACTTAGCAATTTCCATTTGCAAAGATGTTAGCTAATCACAGCAATGGGAGTTTACACTAAACGCCAATCAAAGTATCCATTTTTTTGATTTGCACCAAGAAGCAAAGATTGTTTGCATTCAAGTACGTCAAAAAAAAAAAAAAAAAACACCAAAAAAATCTAAATGCATAATTATAGAAGACGCAGTTTACTACAATGTTCTGATAGCAAAAACATAGATATACTATAAATAACAATACAAAAACTAATAAATAATAGTGTCAGCAACAGCAATAATACTACTGCTAGTACAAATTCAGAAGCTGTGTGCACAGTACATGCTGTGGTTTTATCTAGGAGATTTATGATACACGCATTGTTCCCAGTAGTCCGTAAATGTAATTTAGAATATGTTAGATCTCCTCCGAACCACACAGATATAGTGTGATATGTTTCATTGTACCGCTTTGTGTAGGCAATTCAATCCTCACCCATTAGACATGAGGAAACATCTCCATTTTGAATTCGTAGGTGTTATTTTGAGACAGAGCCAAAGCAGTTGAGCTAAAGAAATTCCTTATGGGATAGAGAGGAAATGGCTGGGAACTGTGGGATTGTGAGAGGCGCAGTGGGACCGGTTTGTCTCTCAGTGTCTGCCGGAGTCACTTGAAACATAGTTGGAGAGTGTTTTAGTTTTTATCAATAAATGAAATTGTTTACTCTCAGAGTCACACATCAGAGCTTTCGCTCTCAGGATGGTGTCCCGGCTTCTCATTCAGAGTACAAGTGATCTGGGAGAAAGCATGAACCAGAAAAGCAAACATTAAAGAGCAAGGCCATCCAAAGTGATCTTTACGGGTCTTTGAAAGCATCTAGTTGAACATATTTTATTTGTGAGCAAGTAGATTATTTATAAGTGTGAACAGTTCATGAACAAAAATGTTCTTGTTGCTCGACTGGTTAAGTTTAGTGTGAGCAACACCAAGGTCATGGGTTTTATTCACTGGAAACACACTTTTAAAATGTAATTTTTTGAATTAATCGGTCATAAAATTAACTTTAAAATCTAAGGGGGTATACGTATTGGAGGTATATCACCATTCCAGACATTACCTATTATTGTAAGAAGCCACTGCTATCTGAAAAACATTTCTGCTTGTCTGAAGTCAACAAAGCAGCACCTGGATGTTACACAGAGCTACTGGCAAAATATTCCCAAGTTGAGTTGTTTGGAAAAACACACAAGGCTATGTGTAGACAAAAGAAAAGCATAGTACAGTGGAGGGGCCATCAAGGTTTGGGGCTGTTTTGGTGCCTCAAGGACTGGGCAGCTTACTAAAACCAACAAAAATGATTTCTAAAAAATGAGTTTATCATGGCATTTTGAACGAAAAGTAAATCTGTCTGCCAGATTGAAGCTCAACAGAGTTTAGGCCAGTGCTGTTATTGTTAACTAAAAGATTTAAAATCTGTTTCCATTTAAAAAACAAAACAAAAAAACAACGGAATGAAAAGAAACAAAAAACAAAAAAAAACAAACAAACAACGAAATGAAAAGAAACAAAATAAAACAAAAAATAACAACATATAACAAAACATTAGATGAAAATTTTGAACATTAAAAGAAAACTACAAATAAAAAATAATAAATGACAAAAGCACATAACAAAATTATTAATCTGATTTCACCAAGTCAACCATGTTCCTGGATAAACAACTTTGTTGATCCTGCAGCAACATTCCAATCAACCAATCAGATTTGAGGGATGAGTTTACAGTTTATGTTCAGACATTTCAAGTTTATGTCAAGACATTTCAACTCTGCGTTACACAGGGTTAGGTGCTTCTACACCAGTGTAATTCATAAGTTATAGTGGTAACACTTTACAATAAGGTTCATTAGCTAAACATTAGTTAAAGGTGGAGTGAGTACATTTTGAAAAACAAAACTGTTTGGAAGTTAGTCGAGTCGACACCAACAACAAACATGTAACCAATCAGCATTAGGGGGCATATGAGGGTCGAGGAGACAGAACAAGCGGAACATTTGAAGAAAAACTGCTGGAAGAGAGATGAGACCCACAACAAAAGAGCTCAAAAGAATATCACTGGAATGAAGTTTTATGACTGGGCAAGCACTTTAGAACCTAGAAGCGCTGGAGAGAGCTAAGCGGGAAGGCCTGAAAACAGACGCGGAGGCTGCTTTGATTCCACTTATGTGAGTAACACTGGGTTAACACTGGGGTAACACTGGGTTTTGATTGTCTGGAGTTGCTGTGCTGTTGGCCACTATCAACGAACACTTTGGGTCTCATTCATGAAACATTCGTAAATATACGAGTAAATATGTGAGTGATTTGCGTGTAAACAGACTTTCCCGAAAACTCTCCTCCTGATTCACAAATACTTCGTAAACGTCAGAAGTGATAGTGAAATGTGTGTGTGTTAATGAATTCCAATCAGTCGTAAATGGGACGCGCGTGCACGTTCATTCTCAATTACCATAAATCCCGCCCATTAAATCCGACTGACAACTATATATGGGCATCATATTATGACACCAAATGAAGGATTTTGGCCATTATATAGGAAACAAGTTCCATAGTTTGCCCAGCCCTATTGAAATCAATTCATTATTTGATTAAAGTGCTCCGTTTGCAGATGCTATATGTGCGTTCATGCGGCCTCGTAATTCCTGTAGTTACAAGATTCTAGCTTGTAAAAAGCGTTCACGTCCTCGTAGAGTTTGTAATTACAGTTTGTACGCTGGGAGTTTTCTGAAAGCTCCCGCATGTAACATGTGGCCACTATACCACCTGACCGCTGTAGATTGATTTATTAGGCGTTGATAGTGGTGCCATGGAAACGCATAATTTCCAGTCCAAGGACCAAAACGATGTGAACAGCTCCGAATATAACATCATTTCAAGATAGCGGTAAATACAAGGTGACGTGAACGCAGCTTATTACTGGCTCTCACAACAAAAGTAAAAAGAAAAAAACGTATGTGATTACTATATATAATATTTTTTTAAAAATGCTGTAAATATGTACCTTATTAAGGTGAATTAAAATGCAGCCTTATTAATGAGCAAAACGTTCGGATGTTAAACGCACTATTTACGCGTGACTGGGAGCAGGTGTAGATTTCTTTCGTACCAACTAACATTTGGAAAATACGAACATTTTAATGAATCCGAAAATTTACGCCAGAACCACTTTACACACGATTTACACAAAAATTCGTTCTGATCTTGTTTCATGAATGAGACCCTTTGTGTTTACTTTTTTGTACTGTGCATCCATTTTTTGTGCTTCCTTGTCGTTCGTTCATCAACTGCACTTTATTTGTCGTGAAGCATTTTGTGGCACGTCAGCTGTGATAAACGGGCCGGGGTTCGAGACCGACTTGGAGCAGGGTGGTTAAGATTGGAGGGTGAGATTTGGAGGCGGAGCAATGAATAGAGAGGTGGGTTTGGTTGGGTTGATTTCAAATATCAACAGTTGTTCATTGTTTGTTTACAGCGCATTAACTAATGTTAACAAGATTTTAATAATGTATTAGTAAATGTTGAGAGAACATTAACAAAGATTAATAAGTGCAGTAGAAGTGCAGTTCATTATTAGTTCATGTTAACTAGTTAACTAATGTTAACTAATGAACCTTATTGCAGAGTGTTACCGATTTTCTATAGCAAACACATTTAAGATTTTCCATGCCAACAAATTCAACAGCATTTGCATATTTTGCTAATAAGTTTATAATTAATTTCTGATTAATTATATGTCTAGGGACATATTTGCTCTGTGTGCACAACGTTGATGTATTAAGTTACTGCAATTACGTGGGGTCTTGTATATCCTGTCACATCTGCTCGCTGTCTGATCTAAACATCCTAAGACATTGACAGTCTACTGTGTACAACTGAGTAATATTTCTGGGCTTTTGTGCTCTTTATCCCAGACTGCGCAAAGGTGTAAAATGACTCATCAAAGCCATCACACCTGTCTTTTTTTTTCTCTCTGTCTACCTTTTTAGAGCTGAACTGCATGCATACTGCCTCCCACAGACATTCCTGTGGACCGGTTCTCCAGGGAAGCACATAATACAGGCAAGTAAAGTTCACAGAAGCCCTAGAGGAGCCACCTGTAGGATGTTTTATGCTAATTCGAGCCATGTCGGACGAACACTTTCTCTCTCTGCCCTCCCGAGGGAGATGGCAGACATCATCACTGCCTATCACGATCGCTCTGAGAGCTCTTTGCTTTGTGCTGCTGTTGGGCTACTTCTGACACAGCGTGAACCAAACCACAAACCAATTTCAATACAGTTTTTTTTTTTTTGGTATTGCCAGAAATAACTTTTACTGTCATAACTTTTATTGAATGACAGGCTGTCAGGCTGCATTAGTGGTGGGGATTTTTCAGCGACTCTCATCTGCAGGTTACACTATTATGCCAGTAGGTGGCGACAGGTGTCTGCGCTTAATTATTGAATCATTCATTCAACCGATTCATTAAAAAGCACCGATTCATTCATGAACAAAACAACTTACCTTTATGAGCCACTGAGTCACTGAGTCATTCACTCACAAGACACAAGACAAAGTTAAAGGGTTAGTTCACCCAAAAATGAAAATTCTGTCATTAATTACTCACCCTCACCTGTAAGACCTTCGTTCATCTTTGGAACACAAATTAAGATATTTTTCATAAAATCCGATGGCTCAGTGAGGCCTGCATTGCCAGCAAGATAATTAACACTTTTAATGCCCACAAAGCTACTAAAGACGTATTTAACACTGTTCATGTGAATACAGTGGTTCAGCCTTAATGTTATGAAGCGATGAGAATACATTTGTGCACCAAAAAAACTAAATACGACTTTATTCAACAATATCTAGTGATGGGTGATTACAAAACACTGCTTCATGAAGCTTCAAAGCTTTGCGAATCTTTTGTTTTGAATCAGTGGTTTGGAGCATGTATCAAACTGCCAAAGTCACGCCCCCCAGTGGTGAACCAATGAAATTTCGAAACACTTATGATGTAACGAAGCCTCATTTACTGAAATCACATGACTTTGGCAGTTTGATACATGCTCTGGCAAGGTTCTCTTAAAGTTATGTACATTATATACATTATTAGAATGTTTGTTCATAGTTACGCTGTCTTTAGTAATGTTCTCAATTTTAGCAAAAAAAAATTATTTATACATAGTTCAAGAAATTTTAGTTGGATGTTTATCTAACATTTTTTAAATGTTTCTACTTACTACTTGTTTCAAAATGTTCAACATTCAAAAAGTAACATTCCCACAATGTTTGTAAAAGTGTGAAATAGAACGTTCCCTTAATGTTTTTGCTAACCTGCGCATAAACAGTAAAAAAGCTGAGAACGTTCAGAATATAACTCAATGGGAATGTTATGAAAATGTTCTTAGAACATATTTTTGATAGCTGGGTATTTACTGTAGCCATAAAGCAGTATAAGCTCCCATTGACTACTATGAGAAAAGACCAAATCTCTTTGTCAGGATTATGTTTCAACAATATATTTCACATGAGTAATAAAGTCTGACAACAGCTGTATATTTAGCTTTTTCAGCTGCTGAATCTTCAGCTCACAGGCAGCAAAATAAGTCATAGGCTACCTGAGTTTGAATGTGAGTTTGCTGTCTGTGTTGAATGTGAAGCGATAAAAAAGACAGTTTACCGCAAAATAAAGGAAATAAATGTCTTTCTGTTACCTTGTCCCTGCATACTTTTTGAGTTTGTCAAATTTCTCACAAAACAAAGCAATGCCAAGTGCAGTTCGATTCACAAACAAATGTCTTTTATAGTGCTTTTTACTAGGGGTGTAACGGTTCACAAAATTCACGGTTCGGTTCGATACGATACACTGGTGTCACGGTTCGGTTCGGTACGGTTCGGTACGTTTTATCACAACTATGCAGTGTTTTCAGCCACATAACGTTCTTTAACGTTCATTCTTTTAAGATTTCAGACATTTATATACGCATAAGCACCATTAAAACAATATATTTAGAGTTTATAAAATGCACACTGATGTCAGACATCAGTGGAAGGAGCAATAACAATCCATTCATATACAATTTGCCGATATTTATTCATATCAGACACACATAATGGGCCTAAGTAACTACAAAGTTTACTCTATTATTCTTCCAGTTCACCAGCCACTTACTTGAATATATTTCGGGAGAAAATGATGAATTCACCTGCTGTAAATCAGACTGACATAACTGCGGGGCAAACTAAGATGGCGGCGCCCATCTCGCGTTATAGATCAAGATAAAGATCATTTATAAAGGCTTTTAAACGACAAAACACACTCACTTACACATATTTGAGGATCGGAATATCAGATAGTTGATAACATGGTAAGCAAGTTTGTGAATATTTTAAATAAACAAGGAAAAACAAAATAATAGCGATCCATCTGTCATACAGTGTTATTGTTGCTGCGCTCAGCACTAGTGACAAGCAAGACGTGTCGCTATGGAAACATTAAAGGCAAACGTTCTAAAATAACGGTTGCATTAAAAAAAAAACTCACTCTGGGGGGAGATTAGAATATTTTAAACTCACGCTCGAAAGAGATAAAACAAAAACAGCTCCTTATAAAGAAATTAAAATGTTATATAGCTTACAGGGAATCCAAAGTGCACCCAAACACCAGACCTGTTGGTTTTTTGGACGATCTTCTATTTCTGGTCTGTTAAACCTTTACAGTCTATGTGTTAAACACATTAGCCATTTTGCAAAGAGCCTTCAGCGCGTACTGAGTGTGCGAGCGCCTGGCTGAGTAGCCACATGTAAATCAGACGCTCCAGACGCCCCAGACGCGTTCGGTTTGAATGCAGCATAACATAAACGTATAAGTTGGTGTTTTTTTTTCTTCGGGGGTGTCAGGGGCGTTGCCTGTAACGTTGTTTGGGTTATTGGGCTACCTTGTTGAACGCATAACATTATATTTCACAAACTTTTTTATTTTCCAAATGTAATTAATTAGTCCAACGAACCGTTCGGTACATAATGCGTACCGCGTACCGAACCGAAAGCCTCGTACCGAACGGTTCGATACGAATACGCGTATCGTTACACCCCTACTTTTTACTTAATTAAAAACACACAAAGCAAACAGTAGTATACTGATTCCTGGACAAATGACTAATTTCTTTAAACACACAATCATTTTAATATAATCATATATATTTAAATCATGACAACTCTTAGATTAGTTTTAGCATGTTATTGAACGTTTAAGAATGGACTTGCTACTGCTAATAGATACACAGGCATGCTGCTGTAAGCATGTAAGATATGCTGCTGCTGCATAAATAGACATACATAAATCTTATTGTAAATCTAGGCAGGTGGAGCTGGGGAGGAGGAGGATTTCAGATGAATACTGAACAATGAACCAGACTATGTTGTACATGCAATTCATTGGCTGCTTGATCAGCAGAAGCAACTTGTGCCATGTGGTAATGATGTAATTGCTGATTGCAAAGGACCTATCACTCTGCGCCCTCTAGAGTTTCATGACTGAACTAGATACACACAACCTGAATCCAACAGCGTTTATTGAATCAAAATCTGACTCACTAAATGGTAGGATGTCTTTTTTCAGTGATGTACGAAATTAAGTTTTGTGTCAGTTTTATTAGCTACTGACTGTCCGAAAATATAATATCCTACAATATATATATATATATATATATATATATATATATATATAATAGATAGATAGATAGATAGATAGATAGATAGATAGATAGATAGATAGATAGATAGATAGATAGATAGATAGATAGATAGATAGATAGATAGATAGATAGATAGATAGATAGATAGATAGATAGATAGATAGATAGATAGATAGATATTAGGGCTGTCAACGTTAACGCATGCAATTATTTCAAAATCCTTATGCGGTAGGCTAAATGGGTTGTTGTAGAGTAGTACAAACTTCCCATTATGGAAGCAGGTGCAGCAGTATTGTTGGTATATTTAGATCTCAGCTGCATAAGCCATGATATTAATGTAGCACATGTCTGTCTGGATCAGCGAGGTCTCTCGGCGCTATAATCCCTTCATCTGTTCGGAGAACATACCTACTCCCTGAAAACATCATTTCCACCCGAGAGAAGACGTATATGAATTGAAAATGGGATTCCACACCGCAAACATGCACTTTATCTCCTTCAATGCTCGGCTCCAGCATACGGGAGAACATGGGAACATTCATTATTTCAATGTCCAGCTTGCTAGCGCTTTAGATCTTCATTGATAATAAGGGTTAAGAGGGTGCTATATTTCAATTACCCTTCACATCTGCACAGTCATAGAGATGTAAACAGTAGGACGCTGTGCATATCTTTGAAATCTGTGCAGATGAATAATAGAGAACCCCGAGCTGTATTTTCTGAAAGTAAATGAATAAATCAGTCACTTTTAATGTGGCAGCTTGTATATTTCATAGTTTAAAATGCCTAAGGTTGCCCTCCATTTGACCGTGATTTACTTTTTTTTTTTTTTTTTTTGGATATAATATCACAGCTCAAACATATGCTCATTGTTTAGTCATTATAAATTTTTTCTTTGTTCATTTAGGTTCTCTGGATGCTTCTGCATTTTAGTGCTTCGTTAGCGAAATGACTGACACCAAAGTATTTGAACAGATTCATACTGGTAACTCCAGTCTGTGATTCCTTTCAAAAGTTTAATTTAAAGAACCGACTGTCATTTGTTTGTTGGATCATTCGTGAGTAAAATAGGGCCCTGTGATACCCATGATGCAGGAAACGCAGATCGAGTGATGGAACTCGGTATTTATTGTAGGAGTACAATGTGAAATTTCAGGGAATTTTAAAATTTTGGTTTAGAAAATCAAAAGTAGTACTGTACAATTAGTGTTAGCGCACTAAATAAGTGTTACAAGGATTGCATATATTACAGATAATTTATCTTTAATGGTAATTTAATGATATTGCGAATAACAATTTGCAGATTAATTAAAACTTTATTTGTAGAACATTTTAGTAAATATTGTTGCTGTGTTCTTATTGCATTTGCATTACTTTAACCAGCAGATGCCCTCAGAGTGTGGTGTTCAGAACGCTTCGAAACAGTGAATCAGTGAATCATTTTGCTCACTAAATAGATGAGTTTGACTTGAAGCAGCGCTGGACAGACCAATCAAGTCCATAGGACATTTCTTGTCAGATGTCATATAGACGTTTAGAAGATGTCTTTAAAATGTTTATGATTTAGAATGTTTTACAAACATTCTAAATCATACCCAGATAGCATGAATATCTGCAAAATATCTGTTAAAGATCACTTCATCTGGAAAGCATCTATTTACAAACATCTGATAGATGTCTTTAAGATGTTAGTTTTACATACATTCTAAATCATAAACATCTTAAAGACATTTTATAAATGTCTATTGGACATCTGACAGGAACTGTCCTATAGACGTATTGCAGATGAGCAAACCCTGATAGCACATGTACATCTCGGAGACATCTATTTGATGTGCATGTTTACGTCTGGAAGATGTTGTTTTTTTTTGTTGTTGTTGTTTTTTTTTTGTTTTTTTTTTAGAGTGTTTGCTCATGTGCAATATGTCTAATGTATGTTTCCTGTCAGATGTCAAATAGTCGTTTAGAAGATGTCTTTAAGATGTTTATGATTTAGAATGTTTGTAAAACATTCTAAATCATACCCAGGTAGCGCACGTAGATCTGATTTGATGTGCATGTTTACATCTGCAAGTGTTTGCTCATCTGCAATACGTCTATAGGACATTTCCTGTCAGATGTCTAGTAGACATTTATAAAATGTCTTTAAGAGGTTTATGATTTAGAATGTTTGTAAAACTGACATCTTAAAGACATCTATCAGATGTTTGTAAACAGCAGATGCTTTCCAGATGAAGTAATCTATAAAGAGACATCTTACATATGTACGTGTGCTGCCTGGGAACACTCTTAACAAATGTCTTCCAGATATAAACACACACAGCAAAATCTCCAGAGTTAAATCAACTCTGCTCAGAGTACATACGGTCCCTCTCTAAATAGTGTTAAAATAACACTAAAGCAGAGTTAAAGTTAATGATATAATTAAGCAATTAATTAAGTGTTGATTGTACATTATTGATGAACACCTGCTGTTAACAAGCAGAATCACTAAAGAAAAGAGAAACACAAAACAGCCTTATTAATTGCTCAATTATCTCATTAACTTTGACTCTGTTTCAGTGTTACTTTAACACTATTTAGAGAAGGACCAAATATGAGCAGAGCTGATTTAACTCTGGGGATTTTAATGTGCACACATCAAATAGACGGTTCTGAGATGTATGTGTGCTATCAGGGTATGTTTTGTAAAATCTTAAAGATGTTTATCTGTTTGCAAATAGCAGATGCTTTCCAGATGAAGTGATCTTTAATAGACATCTTGCAGATGTATGTATGCTATCAGGGTCTGTTTTGTAAAATGTTTTGTAAAATCTTAAAGATGTCTATCAGATGTTTGTAAATAGCAGATGCTTTCCAGATGAAGTGATCTTTAATCTTTCATCTTGCAGATGTACGTGTGCTATCTGGGTGAGGTGTGTAACATCAAAGTACAGCAAGAGTAAACATTCTTTTAGTCACCATGATTTGTTATGGAATATTGCAGTATCTTCATTCATTGTATGGATTCACCTGTAATAAAGGTATTGGATGCTAGCAGAGATAGGCTCCAGGAGCTCACAGCCTGGCCTAGTATACCTTATGGCACTGACCATATAAAACTAATTAGCTGATGCATTTAATTCCGTCAGTCCATGGTGTAATAATCTATCAAGCTTGGGGAAGACAAACAAAATACACTACTCATGTAAATTAAACTCGCAAGAGCTCTGGGCAAATCACTTTATTGTCTTATTCGTTTATGTCTTTCCAGCACCCTATCATGGAAATCTCTTCCTCACTTTGCCAGCCATAATAAGCACAGGGGGAAGGTGCTGATTCAATGCCTTGCAATGAAGAATAGATCAGACATGCTTTGATATTCCCTCTGAAATATATCGACTTTTATGGCCCCCTCAGAGTGAATTCCGTGCCATCTGGTTAATGCAGTCGGCCAGTGTTTCTGTCGCCACGAAGGCAATAAATGCCCCGCTCAGAGTCATGTAATGTAATGTATGAAGTGCGGTTAGTCGTCGTCCTCTCTCGTGTGCCTCTCGAGCCGGTGTGAAGCTCATCCTGATTGGTTATTCCGGTGTAATCGGGCAAAATGGAATATTGCAAAGATTACATACTAGTTTGTTTGTTTCAAAACAGTCAAAACAGCATTTGCATAATTGTTGCAGGCTGGGGAATAGCAAAGAAATTGGGATTGAATTATTATAAGCTGTTTAAATCTTGATTTTTTTTTTATATAACAAATTCATGCAAGCTGAATCCAAGCTGTTGCATGTTTTTAAAGTCTTTTTCTGATCCGTAGGTTTTCAAAAGAAGCCTCCTGGAGATGCACAGCATGTTGGAAGCATTTCTGAAAGTGTTTTTGTTTGGTTAAACAGTTTGATTCAGAATATCAGATCCCTTTATTAAAGCACTAAGATATGAAAGTCCAAATGTTTCAGTGATTTTAGTTAACGTCATAATGACATCATTATCATTACATCATAAAATCGGCAATTCTTATTTTTTTAGTATTTATTATAAATTATTTATCCAGGCATCTATTATTTTTATTATTTAAATTCATGCACACTCATAATCTTTAATCAAAATAACTTCCTCCCTCTTGCAACAGCATCTCTTCTCTGGTGATGTGTTTACTGACACGAGGGAGTGGCAACCTGTCACTCATATGAGATCCACCAATAGCAAACCACAACCATCCAATCAATTCCTGATTGACAAAATCAAGCACCGCCCTACTTTTTTTTTTTTTTTCTGAGAAGCCATTTCACTAGGATATACTTCACAATAGGGAAGCAGAGATTATCACAACTTCCGTTTCATGACGACTTAAAGGGGTCCTTGATTTTGATTTCACTTTTTTAACTTTAGTGAGTGTGTAATGTTCCTGAGTCTCTCCATCAGTGTCTGACTCCGGTTTGAACAATGTAAAGCTGAACACCGTTACTGACAATCATCATTTTGGCTGCGTGAGATTCTCCAGCTTTGTTTTTGAGCAACCGAAGAGTGAGCTGTTAAAGCTCCGCCCTCTTCTGGAAAGCAGCAGCTCATTTGCATTTAAAGGGACACACAAAAAAATGTTGTGTTTTTGCTCACACCCAAATAGGTGCAAATTTGACAAGCTATAATACATGATGGGTATTTTAAGCTGAAGATACTGGGGACACCAGAGACTTATATTACATCATGTAAAAGAGGTATTATAGGTCCCCTTTAAGCATGACGTGAAGTAGCCCACTAAAATACATACGCAGTAAAATCTCCAGAGTTAAATCAACTCTGCTCAGAGTACATATGGTCCCTCTCTAAATAGTGTTAAAGTAACACTGAAGCAGAGTTAAAGTTAATGAGAAAATTAAGCAATTAATAAGGCTGTGACTGAAGTCAGTTGTAGTTCTTGTGTTTCTCTTTTCTTCAGTGATTCTGCTTGTTAACAGCAGGTGTTCATCAATAATGCTCAATCAACAATTAATTGTTTATCTCATAAAGTTTACTCTGCTTCAGTGTTATTTTAACACTATTTAGAGAGGGACCATATGTACTCTAAGCAGAGTTGATTTAACTCTGGAGATTTTGCTGTGTACTCTCGTTTGGTTGGTTGCTTATAAAATAGCGGAAATAGCAATATAATAAAAGACAACAGTTTAATTATTAATAATGATCGAAATAAACAATTCTTGTGCTAAGTAATATAGTTTGTATAGTTAGCCTATAGGTATGGTATTTGCATTTGTTTTTATAATTTATGCACTTACTGCAGAAACTGACTTTATTTAAATCAGAAACTGAGGTGAATAAATAGAAGGCTAAAGTGCTGAAATAAGAGATTTTACTCTGTGCTGCTATCACCATGCACACTATTTAGGTTATTTCATCTGAAAGAAAGTTACAGTACCCTGTCTGACATTTCTCTAAGCTGACTCTTATAAATACACTGAATAAATGTTGACCTTTTGAATATAACAGAATATGTTAGTGTCACAATGGGAATCCCATACCGACACTGATTTATCTTTAAATATGCTATCTAAAGTAAAAGTAACTGTATATACATTTTTTATAAATATTATGAATATATATTTAAAAAATTTTAGGCTATTTATCGGCTTTTCAGACAAGTTCAAGCAATAAAACAAATTCATGGTAGAGCAAAAATGTATGGTCATTTAACAATTAAGAAATTGTCTAAAATTGTAACATATAATAAACATATCTTAGTGTTCAGTTTTTTTTTTTTTTTTTTTTTTTTACCCAAGAACAATTATTATGATGGTATAAGAGAATAAAATTAAACTTTTGTTTAAATGGAATTTTGACTCAAAAGTTACTATGAAAATATTTTTTTTTAAAGTTAATAAATTAAACAATGATTATTGGGGTATGTTTTACATGAAAGTAGTCTTTCTGCTTCAAAATTATATTTAATTAACCTATACTTGCTGTTTCTTTTCTATGTGAAATTTACAAGTAATTACTGAGTGAAAATAGTTTCAAAGTAAATCCTACACCAATTTTTCTTTCAGTGTTTGTGACAACTAGCCCCGGTCTCTGTTATACAGTAATACTGTTGCATTAACTGACTGCACCGTGCCATGATTTTCAAATATATGGATGGCGTGTGTTGTCGCATGTATTCATCTCTCAAGAGGCCAACAAGATATATCTATCCTTACATCTGTTTACTTTGCCGATGCTGTTTATCTTGTGCACACAGCAGTGTGAAATGTTTACAGGCCAGATAGTACCTGAAGTATGCAGTTAGAAATGCAAGTAGAACGAATAACATTTCATAACAGAGCATATGCATGATTTAACAGAGTTGGTTTTTTTCCCATTGCTTAAATATTTCAGAGCATGAGGCCGATGTTGCTTCCTTATACTGTATGTCACCGTCAGTGGCGAACATATGGAAAAGGTTATGATATGACCCCTGGCCCAGAGTTTTGAGCTGTGTGAATAAATAATGCAACTCCTTTGGGGAAAACAGAGGAGGATGCTATGGCAAAGTCCTGCTTGCTCACCTCCAACATTTCCCATAAGGTGTCTCACCTAGAAATATGCTGAACTGGAAAATGAATTGGTAAATAACGTGTCTGTTTTTTTGTTGTTGTTGTTGTTTTTTTGGATGAATCAAACATATTGCCCCACATGGAATCGTAATAGTTTTTGCAGCTGGGCTAATCTTTTCAGCTGTGAAGACAGCTGTGACCCAGTCCAAAAAATCTAGAAAAGAGAAGAACAATGAAAACAAGGCATAATGGGAAGTTATGAAAGCAAAGCACATAAACAGTAGATTTTATTCAATAATAATGATGGGGATTCGATACTGGATTAGGCATGAAAAACTTGTTTATTTGTTTGTTTGAATAAAGATACATGGTTTGCATGAAAAAATACAAAAATAAATAAATGATCCAGAATTATGCATGAAAAAACTATTAAAACAATAAACAAACAAACGAACAAAAATGTGTAATATTTATTTATTTATAAAAAAATAAAATAAAATAAATTATGGGAAATAATCAAAAGCAAATAGGCATGAAAAGCTTATTTATTTATACACTTTCATGCTAATCCCAAATCTTTATTATTTATTTATTTATTTATTTACATATTTTGTGGTGTTTTAAGATTAAACTTTTGAAAGAGACACATATAATAAATATATAAATGTATTTATTCATTCATTCATTCATCTATTCATTCGTTCATTCATTCAAATAAATAGAAAAGTAGAAAAATAAATTATGCGAAATAAACAGCACACTTTATACAGTAATAATGAGATAAGATATAGGCATGAAAAGCTTATTTATTTATCATTAATACATTTTCCTGCTTATCCAAAATCTTTATTATTTATTTATTTATTCATTCAAATAAGTTAACACATAAATGAGGCAGGATTAGGCATGAAAAACAAATAAAATAAAATAAAATAAAAGCGTAATATTTTTGTGGTCTGTTGTAAGATTAAACGTGTGAAAGAGACAGATTTATTTATTATAATTATTTCCATGCTTAATCCTCTTTCTTTAAATTAATTAAATAAATAAATAAATAAATACATGATGGCAAATATTCAAAAACACATAAACAGGGCATTTTATACAATAATAATGAGATATGATATGGGATTAGTACTGAAAACTTATTTATTTATATTTAAATAAATTATATTATTTATTTATACATTTTCATGCTAATCCTGTATCTTAATTATTCATTCATTCATTCATTCATTCAAATAAGTAAACAAATAAATGATCCATAATTATGCATGAAAAAACTATTAAAACAATAAACAAACAAACTAAAATTTTTAATATTTATTTATTTATTAAAAATAAAATACAATAAATTATGGGAAATAAAAAGCATGAAAAAGGCATGAAAAGCTTATTTATTTATTTATTTATACACTTTCATGCTAATCCCATATCTTTATTATTTATTTATTCATTCAAATAAGTAAACAAAAAAAATGATGCAGAATTAGTAATTAAAAACTATTTAAAAAATAGAGAAAGAAAGAAAGAAACAAACACACAAACAAACAAACAAACAAACAAACGTGTATTTTTGTGCCCTGTTGTAAGATTAAACTTGTGAAAGAGACAGATTTATTTATTATATGTATTTCCATGCCTAATCCTCTTTCTTTCTTTGTCTTTCTTTCTTTCTTTCTTTCTTTCTTTCTTTCTTTCTTTCTTTCTTTCTTTCTTTCTTTCTTTCTTTCTTTCTTTCTTTCTTTCTTTCTTTCTTTCTTTCTTTCTTTCTTTCTTTCTTTCTTTCTTTCTTTCTTTCTTTCTTTCTTTCTTTCTTTCTCTCTATAAATAAATAAATAAATAAATACATACATACATAATACAAAAAGCACACTTTATACAATAATAATGAGATATGATATAGGATTAGTAATAAAAAACTTATTTACATTTGTATAGAATACATAATTTATTTATGTATACATTTTAATGCTAATTCCATAGCTTTATTATTTATTTATTCAAATAATAAATGAATGAATGAATGAATGAATGAATGAATGAATGAATGAATGAATAAATAAATAAATAAATGTGTATTTTTTATTTTTTTTGTCTCTGTTTCAAGATTAAACTTGTGAAAGAGAAATATTTATTTTATTATATTTATTTTCATGCCTAATCCTGCATCATTTATTCATTTGTTTGTTAGGTAGTTTAAACAAAGAAACAAATAACTTGTGAAGGAGACACACTTTCACACATCATTTTGACCTGACTTTGAGTTCAATTCCCAATCTATCATGTCACTGGGTGAAACTTGTCTCATGTCACTCAAGACTAAAACCGGCCCTCCCTCTTCACCTCTTTTTGGCAGCCAGACAGACATCTCAATTCACCAAAACGTGGATATAATTTGTGTATACAAATGTCAAAATGTCAATAGATGTAATCCTTTCAAGAGGTGCTGGGGTTTGTTCATTGACGTTTTGGCTGCTTTCCTTAATCCAATACCAGCTGATTGTTTTTCACAAGGCACTGTGGGGAAAGGGAGGGCTCTGCTCTGTCCAGATGGGTTTTCTGATGGGATTTCTCTGCCCTGTTGGAACTGATAGTGTTATAGTGTGGATATAGTCATATCAAGTGGATGATGACACTTAGCCGTTTCTTACGAAAACCTTCGATGGTTCATATTGTCATTTCATTGAGATGGAAAAGTTGATTACCTCATAAACATTTCTGAATATCAGTCTTGATAATGGAAACGATCACAAACATGGGATACGTTATGACATTTTTTCTAATATTATGGTCTACTCTGAAAATGTCCATACTTGAACCCTTAGTCAGGTCACTCACCAGTGTGAACAAAAACGGCTTTGCCTGGTAATTTTATAAGGAACTGCAATAAAATACATGGTTTAGACTCACTCTCAGTATGTGAACTTAGTCGAATATATGTATTTGTAATGTACTGCCTAGTAAAAGAGGTGTTCTTACACTCCATAGTGACTAACAAAGTTTTAAAAAGTGATTGGTGTTGGCATGCTGCTAAGGTGCTGTGGGTGGTTGCCGGAGCACTGCCATGCAGTTGCTAGGGTGTTTTGGATGGTTGCATACTGGCCCAAGTCAAAAGAGTCCACCCCCAAAAATCTTTGATAGTTTGACTCCAGTTCCTCCTTCAGTGTAAGTCTGAAATCATCCACCAGGCAGAAATCGCTTGAAATAATAGCACATTTCTCCTAGACCATCATGTCTGTAGCATAAACATTGTGTGGGAAGGGTTACATGTCAAAGTTTAATACTTAGGGTTAGGGGTTTGTTCAAATCTCAACCTTAATGTGAGCAAAACCCAGCCTTAGCAAGCAAAGAGCTCCAGACTAAACAAAATAGGCTACTAGGGAACCATTGGCTCATAAAATGACTTTGTTAGTCGACAAATATAACATTTCCTATAAATCAATAATGTTACAATTGGACAACGTTAAACAATAAATAGGCCTAAATATTTTGGTGAAATATTTGAATGTTTTCAGAATAACATTTTGGCTGTTACAACAAAACTCTGTTGTGAACATGCTTTTGCTTAATGTTATGAACAGCAGCTACGCTAATTATTCTCCATTTGCTTTTCTGTTTTACCTCGGGACACTGAAAAATAAGGTTTTACAGTTCATTTTGGACATAACTGAAAAGAAAAAATGATACACAGTTCAAGAAGGCGGTTGGTTTCCTAATCAGTAACGAGTCTGAACAATTCAAACAAACTGCTACTGAGTTTTGTGAATCTTTTCAATTGATTTAATAAAAGATCTGGTTCATAAGAGTTATTTGTTCGCGAATCAAACATCAGGGTTCGCGCTGTGTGAACACTGCACATGTGAGATGAGCAATATATCTGACGAAACCACATATTATGAACTTTTCACGACTATCGCCAATAACAACTAGAGCTGCATCCGAAATCACATCCCTTCTAAGTCTGTATACAGGCAAAAGGCTGTCTGAAATCCCAGTAATCATAAAAGAGTAGGCAAAAAGTACCCGGATGACCTTCTTCCAGCGATGGACATTTTACTATCCCATGAGGCCACAGGAGAGGATTTGTGAATGGAAGTGAAGTAATGCCAAAGCCACTGGAAGGCAAGCCTGCAACCTTTAGCCAAGAAAGCGTAACGGCTAATGCTAAAGCTCCGCCTCTGGCGGTACGCAGGGAAGCAGACCAGAGGCTGTTTTTTGAATGGATGTCAATGGATGAGATGCTTCATTAAACAGCTTTTGTGGGGAAATAGCTGATCATTTAATTAATCGACAGCCTGTTAGCTAATCTGCAGCATTGTTTAGTTTTACACTAAACAATACTTTCGTTCGGAACTATATGTAGATTTTAGCTTGATAAAAATTTACTTTTTTAAGAGAAGGCAGACTAGGGAATGTTGCGACAGGTAGGACTCATTTACGGCATTACCAACAGCAAATGTGCCGCATTACTGTTTAACAATAGATGTTGTGTCAAAGCCACTGGAAGCTAAGCCTGCAACCTTTAGCCAAGAAAGCATAACGGCTAATGCTAAGGCTCCGACTGTGGCAGTACGCAGGGAAGGGGTTTTGAACGGCGGGCACTGATGTCACTGCCATTACAAGATGATTACGTGATGAAGTTAGCTGTTGCGCTTTCTCCAATGGTAAGAGATACAGACTCTCTCATCTCCCTACAATCTCTGGCAATGTAACTGATGCTGGAAAGTCACGTCATGATACAACGTGGTGAATATTAGTGATGGAAAAATTAAGCTTTGCGAAGAACTGAAGCTTTCCCCCTCAATTCGAAGCTTTTCAACACGCCACGGTGCACACTAACGCCACGGTGGAAAAAGCTGCCTTTGCATCCGAGACGACCCAGCCATTTTTGGACTGTTTCATTTAATAAATCAGTTTGTGCTATGAAAACCCTATAGGCTAAATCAAAGAAAATCTATATAAATAAGTCTTTCACATGTCATTGTACTTACACAATGTATGAATAAATGAGTCTGTGAATAAATTTGTGGAAACAATAGGCAGGGCTCATGTAGGCATATATGATCAAAATGAATTAAATGATCGTTGAATGGTCAGAAGTAGGCTACTTATGAACCGGGAATTAATACTGAACATGAGCAAAACTACACATGTATTATGATTTATTATCATCAAAGAAGCGAATGGCACTTGAAACTGCGCAAGGGGTTCGTGTTGAATCAGGACCTGTTTACACTAGTGCGTTTTTGTTTTAAAATGGTGTTTTAAAATGAAAACAATACTTGTCTACACTGGCATTTCCACATTGTTTCAGAAACGATCCCCATCTACACTACATGGCTGAAAATGCATAATATTGGGTAAATAGAGGGTGTGCACGTGATGTCACCGTCGACCGTTGTGACTGCAGTTACGCCCACTGAGTGGCAACCAGTGTTGCCAAGGCTACATTTACACTGTTGCCATGGGTTGTTTTTCATGTCTGCGGGTTGAATCGACCCAAAATAACGTAATATTTAGTCCCTGGAATGCAAATTTTACGAGGGGAGCACCGCCAAAAATATGAATTTTACCCTCTGGAACACATTTTTACTGTGGTACCCCCCTGTAATGCCATTGGGCTAGTTTTGGGCTAGTTTTGAGGAGCAATTGGGCGGGTTTTGTTGTGAAAACCTGGCAACCCTGGTGGCAGCATTGATTTTCAGCGTGAATGCCGCGAAAAAAACAAACAAACATCCAAAATGGGAAAGAGCTTTGCGACTGACTGTAATAGCTTTTGCACAAAATCTAAGGTATATTTTTACAGGCTGCCGAAAGCGACAGAAAAAAGAAGCAAATAGGTTACTGCAATTCACAGAAACAGCTGGAATCCAGGCAAAGAAACATGTTTTGCGGTTATTATTTTGTGTCAAAATGTTGGATTTGGGGGTAAAATCATACCTTATATATTGTATTGTTATATATTGTGTTGACAACTCATCAATTAAATATTTAACATATTATATTCTGCATAATTGGGTGTTTTTAAATAAACACTGACAAAAACAATACACGTTTTAGGGCTGGATGATATGACGATATATATAACATTGATATAAGTGATCACTCCGATTTAGACTGCCAGTATTTTACTGTGAAATTACAGTGCAGCTGTAAAATGGAAAACGGTGTTGAAACTGTAAAAAGGAAAAACGGTATTGAAACCGTAAAACAGAAAAACAGTGTTGAAACCTTAAAATGGAAAAACGGTGTTGAAACCGTAAAATGGAAAAACGGAATTGAAACCGTAAAAAGGAAAAACGGTATTGAAACCGTAAAACATAAAAACAGTGTTTAAACCGTAAAATGGAAAAACAGTGTTGAAACCGTAAAATAGAAAAACAGCGTTGAAACCATAAAAAGGAAAAATGTTGTTGAAACCGTAAAACAGAAAAACAGTGTTGAAACCGTAAAATGGAAAAACGGTGTTGAAACTGTAAAATGTTTTAATGTTAAACGTTTTAGGGCTGGATGATATAACGATATATATAACATTGATATAAGTGATCACTCCGATTTAGACTGCCAGTATTTTACTGTGAAATTAGAGCGCAGCTGTAAAATGGAAAAACTGTGTTGAAACCGTAAAATGGAAAAACGCTGTTGAAGCCGTAAAATTGAAAAACGGCATGGAAACCGTAAAAAGGAAAAACAATATTGAAGCCATAAAACAGAAAAACAGTGTTGAAACTGTAAAATGAAAAATGGTGTTGAAACCGTAAAAAGGAAAAACGGTGTTGAAACCGTAAAATGGAAAAACGCTGTTGAAGCCGCAAAATTGAAAAACGGGATGGAAACCGTAAAAAGGAAAAACAATATTGAAGCCATAAAACAGAAAAAGTGTGTTGAAACCGTAAAATGAAAAATGGTGTTGAAACCGTAAAAAGGAAAAACGGTATTGAAACCGCAAAAAATAAAAACGGTATTGAAACCGTAAAATGGAAAAACGGTGTTGAAACCATAAAATGTTTTAACGTTAAACGTTTTAGGGCTGGATGATATGACAATATATATATCATTGATATAAGTGATCACTCCGATTTAGACTGCCAGTATTTTACTGTGAAATTAGAGCGCAGCTGTAAAATGGAAAAACGGTGTTGAAACCGTAAAATGGAAAAACGCTGTTGAAGCCGTAAAATTGAAAAACGGCATGGAAACCGTAAAAAGGAAAAACAATATTGAAGCCATAAAACAGAAAAACTGTGTTGAAACCGTCAAATGAAAAATGGTGTTGAAACCGTAAAAAGGAAAAACGGTATTGAAACCATAAAAAGGAAAAACGGTATTGAAACCGTAAAATGGAAAAACGGCATTGAAACCATAAAATTACAGTAAATGGCTGGAACCACAGCTGCCAGTATTTTACCGTAAATTTACGGGTACATTTTTTACAATATACCTATATTGTATTTATATAAACCGTTCACAGGCAGTTTTGTTTTATGTATTTCCCCTGCGTCAAAATCAGGCACATATAAATGTCAGGAAACATGATTCCTGGATGCATGTCAATATCCATGGATTAGGTTTTTTTGACATGTCATAAGGAACACTTTCGAGTCCAACCTTTAGTGTAATCGTTTGTTTCACTTGCGTTTTTGCAGTTTCCCCTATTAAATTCAGTCATGCAGCAGGCTCTTTTGCCACTCAGTCCACCTGAGGGAGCGCGTTCTGGCGGGAAAGTCAGTGCATACCCTCTATACAAAGCAGTCACGTGGTTGTGTGCGAAAACAAATCTTCGGACCAATAGCTCTGCTTCGGACGTCACAGATCATGTGGTTATGGCAAAACGAATCAAGCTCCGGTACAGTGCATCACAGATGTTTCGTTTTTTGATACAAGATTCGAAGCTTCAGTGTCGAACGTCACATCACTAGTGAATATAGTACATCCGGATTACATTCATACTACACACATTCATACTGTATAGAACATACTTTTTTAGAGGTCGGGAAGTAATTACTTCTTCAAAACAACTAACATGAGAGTATGCAATTTTGTTTTATTAGCAGCTCTGAAATCTCAACTAATTAATATAGAGGAGAATTGAACAAATGGGACTATTGATATTTATGCAAGTTGTGCATTATGAGAAAGTGATCTCTGCGTGCTGTACAGAACATTCTGTTGACAAATCAATAAACATGGTGTTGGATGAGGTCAAATGAAGCTTGAAAAATTATTAGAGTCACAATCCCTTTTTTCAGACATTCAGTGATGATGTTCAAAGAATAGCTCACTTCCTGTTTGCCCAATGGAGTTATTGATTGAGTTTAATTGCTCAATGATCACATCAGCTGCGGTGATATTTAGCTGTTTATTTTTGATGGTTCACGAGTTCTTTATGATGCTTTCAAAGACTGTTCCATTTATCATTACCCACCAGGCAGGCTTGTTTTGCATTGATTTTGATTCTGATTAATTTTGCACGGCTTCGCAGTGGACACCAGACACAGATCGATATGTGTGGCGTTATCTGAAACAGATGCAGCCAGAGATGATTAAGCGCCATGACGTTCTTCATCTCGCTGATGGTGTTTAATATAATGGCACACTTCCTGTTTTTCCCTCTTCTGATATTGATTAAGCTTAATTATCCGGTGGAAGTGAAATAACACGATGACCTTAGAGGGCAACTTCAACTCTTAAAGACAACTATGATAAAAACAACAACTATGATTTACCTTTGACAGCAAAGTACTTTACCACAGTGTATATATAGCATATAAATATATTGCCAATATTGGCGGTTACAACAAGTTTGTTTAAGGGTCAATGACGTGACGGGTCTTTTTTTTTTTTTTTTTTTTTTTTTGTCCAAAGGCTTTAATAATAATAAAAAACAAAGATTAGACATCCAAAGTATGTAAGGTAGTACAACTAGATCTCTTTTATTGAATCCAAAGGGTTTTAATTATATTTTGCTACATATAAAGGTATTTTAAAGGTCAAAAGGTCATTCGGTTTAACCGTACAAAGGCCAATATTTAATTTGTGATTAAAATATCTTAAAATGTAATAAATGTATATATTTTTTATTTTCGCTTGATTTTATAACGTCATATATGAACACAGTGCTAAATGATTTTCTCTTGTCCGGAAAAATGAATTTCATTGATGTCATTCGGAGTAACCAATATAAAGGGACCGTTTTGGATCAAACATGTGGTCAATATCATGTGACAGGATGTGGCATCATTCAGACACCTGCAAATGACCACATGGTCATGAAGCAAAGTAACTAACTCTCTTTAAACTATTTGAAAAATTCACGTTTTCACTTGCTCATACGCATGTCCCGAAACATCAGGTCATGCGGTACAACCGCTATAAAACATGGAAAATGTTGTAATATTTTAAAAACTTGTACTAAATATAAAAATGTTTGTATGTTTGATTGTCCTTTTGCTAGCTAGAAAGCTAACTAGCTAAATATCAGCCTGTTAGCATTGTTTGAAAATATCGTCATTTGGTGTAACCAAAAGTGTCATTCGGTGAAACCGAAATTTCAGTTAAACTAAATGACTTTTTTGGTGACAAATTTTGTCCATCTTGTAAAAAATGACAAAAGCAGTGTTAACTGATTATAAAAAAAAAAAAAACATAATCTCATTGTTAACACTTAATAAAACTTCAAAATTAATTGTATCTCCATTGTGTTTTTTTTTTTTACACTTTTAAAAACCTTATTTGTCAATGACCCTTAGTCCAAAACCATTTCTGCCTTGAGAAAGACCTAACCTTTGTGTTTTGAAAGTCCTTTATTTCTTTCAGATGAAGAAACTGATTGTTCATCACACATTTTTCTTTTTGTTATATGAAGGTTGCATTAAAACGTTTTACCAACATTTATTTTTCCGGATTTTTAATCATAAAATATGAAAGTCCACCATTGAAATCCCAACATTTTGCCCCTATAAATTTTAAAGTTAGTGTCAAATGTGGTTTATATTCCAAGTCCTCTAAAGTCATACAATAGCTTTGTGATCATACTTTAGCTCTGATCATCATTCTTTAATAAATGACAACTCAAGTAGTTTATTATTTATGAACGAAAAATTGAATATTAAATCACATAGGCAATAATGAAGGCTACAACACATTTATTTACTCAAAAAAGCCATTTTTGCTTGAAAAAGACTTTTCTCTATTCCTTTCAAGTGGCCTTTTTGATTATTCATCATGTAGTGACACTACAGTGTTTTTACTATTTCCACTTTAGCTCTAACCTTTCCACTTACGCCATTGATTCAAAGAAGTGAATGTATGCCTTTGCCTAAAAACGCTTGACGAAATTGAATTAGAGCAAATGCAATTTTCCTAACAAAAGAATTTCAGATTGATTGGCAGGGGAAATACAGGGCCAATATGAGCTCAGCTAAAGGAGTGTGTTCTTGGCAACGTCCACAACTTCATTAATGTAGGACAATGTTACTGCAAGGTCCATAGATCATGTTTTTCAAAGTGTGTTAAGTGTAAAAACACCCTCTTCTTATGTCAAATGTGTAATAGTAAATAACAGGAAAATTTAATTTATCATCATATAAACCCTGTATCTGAAAATGTAAGCCAGGGGAAAACTACAATATTTAACAAAATAAACCAACTGTGGTTTCTGAAGAGGGTCCACATTCATGCATGGAGATCTGAACTGAATCTCTATTGACTCTGGTTTGAATGTTCCTAAAACAATTACTCTGCTTCTCCCATGAGGTTCAAACAAATGCTGTAAGGAGGATCAAGTAGAGAGAGAAATTTTATTGTATTTTTGTCAGATTCAAAGTAGATTACATTTTTTCTTTCATTTAATAAAAGCTGATAAACAACATGCAACATGTAAAACTTAATAACAAACCGCATAAGTGTTTGTAATGTCTAAGCTGGTAATGGAACTAGCTCACCTAAACAATCATCTCTCTCTGATTCATTAATGCGTTCAAATCCTGTGCCGAACAAATGAGAAAGAATCGGTTTATCGGTCTCTCCCTCATGTTGCACTGGAAAATCTGATTCATTTTTGTGATTCAGTTCATCCTAAATGGTCCATCTTGCTTGAAACATCAAAGTGCAGACACCTTTACTGTTGTTCACCAAATTTTTGCTTGCGAAATATATTCATTTTTATGGAAGCTTGTTTCCGCCACGGAATAAAAAAATAAAAAAGTTAATTGTGACTTTTTGTCTCACAATTCCTAATTTTTAAACTTGCAATTGCGAGAAATAAAGTCAGAATTGTGAGACATAAACTCGCAATTGTGAGGGGGAAAAAGTCAGAGTTGAGAGATAAAAAGTCACAATTAACTTTTTTTTTTTTCACACAATTTTGACTTTATTTATCGCAACTCTGAGAAAACAGTCATAATTGTGAGATATAAACTCGCAATTGCGAGGAAAAAAGTCAGAATTGTGAGACATGAACGTACAACTGTGAGGGGGAAAAAGTTGTGAGATAAAAAGTTGCAACTGCCTTTTTTTATTTTTTCACAATTCTGAATTGTGAAAAAAGTCGCAATTACCTCTATTTTAATTTTTTTGCAATTGTGACTTTTTTTTTCTACACAGCAAAATCTCCAGAGTTAAATCAACTCTGCTCAGAGTACATATGGTCCCTATGGTGTCCCAGTAGTGCACAACACAACGAAATTAAAAAAGCAAACATAAATTCACAACACAATGAAATCGAGCCACAACACAACGGAATATAGCCACAACACAACGGAATCAAGCCACAACACAGCGGAATAAAGCCACAACACAATGGAATAAAGCCACAACACAGCGGAATAAAGCCACAACACAGCGGAATAAAGCCACAACACAACGGAATAAAGCCACAACACAGCGGAATAAAGCCACAACACAGCGGAATAAAGCCACAACACAATGGAATAAAGCCACAACACAACGGAATAAAGCCACAACACAATGGAATAAAGCCACAACACAGCGGAATAAAGCCACAACACAACGGAATAAAGCCACAACACAGCGGAATAAAGCCACAACACAGCGGAATAAAGCCACAACACAGCGGAATAAAGCCACAACACAACGGAATAAAGCCACAACACAATGGAATAAAGCCACAACACAATGGAATAAAGCCACAACACAGCGGAATAAAGCCACAACACAACGGAATAAAGCCACAACACAGCGGAATAAAGCCACAACACAGCGGAATAAAGCCACAACACAGCGGAATCAAGCCACAACACAACGGAATAAAGCCACAACACAACGGAATAAAGCCACAACACAATGGAATAAAGCCACAACACAATGGAATAAAGCCACAACACAGCGGAATAAAGCCACAACACAATGGAATAAAGCCACAACACAATGGAATAAAGCCACAACACAATGGAATAAAGCCACAACACAATGGAATAAAGCCACAACACAGCGGAATAAAGCCACAACACAATGGAATAAAGCCACAACACACAACACAACGGAATAAAGCCACAACACAATGGAATAAAGCCACAACACAATGGAATAAAGCCACAACACAGCGGAATAAAGCCACAACACAATGGAATAAAGCCACAACACAACGGAATAAAGCCACAACACAGCGGAATAAAGCCACAACACAGCGGAATAAAGCCACAACACAGCGGAATCAAGCCACAACACAACGGAATAAAGCCACAACACAACGGAATAAAGCCACAACACAATGGAATAAAGCCACAACACAATGGAATAAAGCCACAACACAGCGGAATAAAGCCACAACACAATGGAATAAAGCCACAACACAATGGAATAAAGCCACAACACAGCGGAATAAAGCCACAACACAACGGAATAAAGCCACAACACAACGGAATAAAGCCACAACACAATGGAATAAAGCCACAACACAATGGAATAAAGCCACAACACAATGGAATAAAGCCACAACACAGCGGAATAAAGCCACAACACAGCGGAGTAAAGCCACAACACAACGGAATAAAGCCACAACACAATGGAATAAAGCCACAACACAATGGAATAAAGCCACTACACAACGGAATAAAGCCACAACACAATGGAATAAAGCCACAACACAGCGGAATAAAGCCACAACACAATGGAATAAAGCCACAACACAATGGAATAAAGCCACAACACAGCGGAATAAAGCCACAACACAATGGAATAAAGCCACAACACAATGGAATAAAGCCACAACACAGCAGAATAAAGCCACAACACAGCGGAATAAAGCTACAACACAGCGGAATAAAGCCACAACACAATGGAATAAAGCCACTACACAACGGAATAAAGCCACTACACAACGGAATAAAGCCACAACACAATGGAATAAAGCCACAACACAGCGGAATAAAGCCACAACACAATGGAATAAAGCCACAACACAATGGAATAAAGCCACAACACAGCGGAATAAAGCCACAACACAATGGAATAAAGCCACAACACAATGGAATAAAGCCACAACACAGCAGAATAAAGCCACAACACAGCGGAATAAAGCTACAACACAGCGGAATAAAGCCACAACACAACGGAATAAAGCCACAACACAATGGAATAAAGCCACAACACAGTGAAGTGAAGTGAAGTGAAGTGACATGTGGCCAAGTATGGTGACCCATACTAGGAATTTGTGCTCTGCATTTAACCCATCCAAGTGCACACACACAGCAGTGAACACACACACCGTGAACACACACCCGGAGCAGTGGGCAGCCATTGCTGCGGCGCCCGGGGAGCAGTTGGGGGTACGGTGCCTTGCTCAAGGGTCTCACCTCAGTCGTGGTATTGAAGGTGAGGAGAACGCTGGACATTCACTCCCCTCACCGACAATCCCTGCCGGACCTGAGACTCGAACCCATGACCTTTGGGTTACAAGTCCGACTCTCTATCCATTAGGCCACGACTGCCCCGGAATAAAGCCACAACACAGCGGAATAAAGCCACAACACAGCGGAATAAAGCCACAACACAACGGAATCAAGCCACAACACAACGGAATAAAGCCACAACACAGCGGAATAAAGCCACAACACAACGGAATAAAGCCACAACACAACGGAATCAAGCCACAACACAGCGGAATAAAGCCACAACACAGCGGAATAAAGCCACAACACAATGGAATAAAGCCACAACACAGCGGAATAAAGCCACAACACAACGGAATAAAGCCACAACACAACGGAATAAAGCCACAACACAACGGAATAAAGCCACAACACAACGGAATCAAGCCACAACACAGCGGAATAAAGCCACAACACAGCGGAATAAAGCCACAACACAATGGAATAAAGCCACAACACAGTGAAGTGAAGTGAAGTGAAGTGACATGTGGCCAAGTATGGTGACCCATACTAGGAATTTGTGCTCTGCATTTAACCCATCCAAGTGCACACACACAGCAGTGAACACACACACCGTGAACACACACCCGGAGCAGTGGGCAGCCATTGCTGCGGCGCCCGGGGAGCAGTTGGGGGTACGGTGCCTTGCTCAAGGGTCTCACCTCAGTCGTGGTATTGAAGGTGAGGAGAACGCTGGACATTCACTCCCCTCACCGACAATCCCTGCCGGACCTGAGACTCGAACCCATGACCTTTGGGTTACAAGTCCGACTCTCTATCCATTAGGCCACGACTGCCCCGGAATAAAGCCACAACACAGCGGAATAAAGCCACAACACAGCGGAATAAAGCCACAACACAACGGAATCAAGCCACAACACAACGGAATAAAGCCACAACACAGCGGAATAAAGCCACAACACAGCGGAATAAAGCCACAACACAACGGAATAAAGCCACAACACAACGGAATAAAGCCACAACACAACGGAATCAAGCCACAACACAGCGGAATAAAGCCACAACACAGCGGAATAAAGCCACAACACAATGGAATAAAGCCACAACACAGCGGAATAAAGCCACAACACAACGGAATAAAGCCACAACACAACGGAATAAAGCCACAACACAACGGAATAAAGCCACAACACAACGGAATCAAGCCACAACACAGCGGAATAAAGCCACAACACAGCGGAATAAAGCCACAACACAATGGAATAAAGCCACAACACAACGGAATAAAGCCACAACACAGCGGAATAAAGCCACAACACAGCGGAATAAAGCCACAACACAACGGAAATGCTCCCGACCACTAGGGGGCTTTAAGAGCTCTGTAAAGTTAGTTCCCATTCAGTCAATCAAGTTCGACGTTACGTCGATACAGACGTAATGGGCTCCCTAGCGAGACTCCATTATGTCAGTATCGAAGTAACGTCTCCATTCTCTCCTTCTGGGAACGGGGGTTACACTAGTAACCTAGACGTTTTCCTTGCCAATGTTCTATAGAGACGGGAGTAATATCAATACCACAATTAGTTTTAACAGTATGTAAACATTGTATATCGACATGAAATATTAATTAAAAATCACCTACGTGCAAAATAGCTTCATATTTATACATGTGAATGATTTGACGTGCTACCACTGTGCATGGTGAAGGGAACGTCTCCCAATTCCACCAAGTGGTTAAAACGTATAATTTGTATTCATTACTTATATCATTTAAAAACAGACATATTCAAATTCCAAAGCTTGTCAGTCTTACCAACAGGAAGTAATAAGCTTTGGAATTTGAACATGTCTGTTTTTAAATGTTAAACAAAGTCATTGTAGTGAATACAAATTATACGCTTTAACCACTTGGTGGAATTGGTGGATGTTCCCTTCATCATGCGCTGTATCGCGTCAAATCATTCACAAGTATAAATAAAAAGCTATTGTGCACGTAGTTGATTTTTAATGAATATTTCATGTCAATATACAATGTTTACATACTTAAAACTAATCATGGTGTTGATATCTTTGTAAAACTGTCGACTTTATAGAACAGTGGGAAGGAATACTAATATTACCGAGCTCTGAGAGCCCCCAAGTGGTCGGGAGCATTTCCGTGGTGTTGTGGCTTTATTCCGCTGTGTTGTGGCTTGATTTCGTTGTGTTGTGGCTTTATTTCGTTGTGTTGTGGCTTGTTTCCATTGTGTTGTGACTTGATTTCGTTGTGTTGTGGCTTGTTTCCATTGTGTTGTGACTTGATTTCGTTGTGTTGTGGCTTTGTTCCATTGTGTTGTGGCTCGATTTCATTGTGTATTTATTCCGTTGTGTTGTGGCTTTATTCCGTTGCGTTGTGGCTTTATTTGTGTTGTGAACTTATGTTTGCTTACGTAGGTCCCTCTCTAAATAGTGTTAAAATAACACTAAAGCAGAGTTAAAGTTAATGAGGTAATTAAGCAATTAATTAAGTGATGATTGTACATTAGTGATGAACACCTGCTGTTAACAAGCAGAATCACTAAAGAAAAGAGAAACACAAAACAGCCTTATTAATTGCTTAATTATCTCATTAACTTTAACTCTGTTTCAGTGTTACTTTAACACTATTTAGAGAGGGACAAAATGTACTCTGAGCAGAGCTGATTTAACTCTGGAGATTTTGCTGTGTAGCAACTCTGAGAAAAAAAAGTCATAATTGTGAGACATAAACTTACAATTATGAGGGAGTAAAAGTCAGAATTGTGAGATAAAAAGTTGCAATTTACTTTTTTTTTTAGCAATTCTGACTATTTCTTGCAACTGAGAAAAAAAGTCATTTTTGTTAGATATAAACTTGCAATTGTGAGGAAAAAGTCAGAATTGTGTGAGATTTAAACTCGAGGAAAAAAGTCAAAATTCACAGATCCCAGTGCCTGCATGTATTCTGCAAAAAGAAGTGTTTTTGTTGTATTTAATATAAATGTAACAGTTATGGTGATTATATTCAGCTTGAACAGAGTTTACTGATTCATTCACAAACCCTCATGTCTCAATAATCTGTTGTAGTTTTCCAGTCGTACAACAGTAAAGAGGATCAGGTGAGATGTTACCTCTCTCAACATCCTAATCATGTGCACACGATTTACACAAAACATATATATACGGCAAAAAATATAGCAAAACAACAGTTATCTGGTGAAAGCGGTTCAGATGGGCCTGCAGAAATCTATACGCACAGTCTTTTAAAATTCATTGCAGTTTAAACTTTTCTGATATATCAATAAAATGGCCCTAAATCCAGGGTTGATGTAGTTGAGTCAGCTCTTCTTCCCGGCATCTCGGTTCGATCTTGCGAGGGATATTAATCTAGCAACAGGGTCCTTGTGCCCAACCACAGCTGTCTGCCTGTCTACAATGACTAAATGCTCTTGTGTTGCTAACAGCGGGACCCCTGACAAGAGGCCCCTATACACACCCCCAAACACACTGATGTAAACTCAAATACTCACCTTGAGAGGAGACAAAGGAAGCTTAAAGGGACAGTTCACCTAAAACTGTGAATTATTGTTCATCGTTTACTCATTCCAAATCTTTTCTTCTGTCATGAAACTAGGGGAAAATAAATAAATAAATAAATAAATAAATAAATAAATAAATAAATAAATAAATAAATAAATAAATAAATATTTTTACAAACAATAATTATTAAAGCTGTCAACAAAAAAGTTTTGAATTTATTTTAAAAGATAAAGGAAGGATTATTTTTTTTTTTTTATGTACCAGTTTGTGGATGTCATACAATACTTTACATAAAGAAAATAATAATTGGTTTTGATGTGAGAATATTATATAAATCTATTTTGTAAATGGCTGCAAGCTCTGCATGTGAAGATCTGTCTTCAGAGCTCAAACAAAGCCTCTTTTACATTATATGATTATTCCGTCTTGTAAATTAAAGTGACACGTTTTGTTTTTTTCTTCATAATGTCTCGATCATTTGTCTTCAGGCCCCAGAAGTCACAAAAAGTGCAAGACGTTCCTCAGAGCTATGCACAGAAGTTCTTACACTAATTTAATTATAGCGTATACTTGCTGATATTCAGATCATAGGCGTGCTGGCAAATGTAACTGACATTTGCTCTCCACTAGAGGTCTGTTGCTATGTCAGGTTTCTCTGAAGAGCAGATGGCCACAGATGGTTTGTGGAAGCTCTCTCTTGTGCCCTCGAATTTCCTCTTGATCTGCTCGGTTCCTGGATGGAATCAGGCAGCGCATAAACTGGATTAAGCATATATGTATGTTTCTATGTTGCAGGAAATTGTTCATCTAAAATCAAGCATCCCTTCAGAAAATGAATCTGAATGTTGTTGTCTTAGATTCACAGCTTAACTATGCCATGACGATTTCAATTCAGTGTACAGTGGAATTATATTTCACAGATGTATCCATAAATTTGTAAAAAAAATATCTCATATATCTTTGTAATAGCTCATACCTGCCTCCCTGTCTTTTCTCTTGGCTCAATTTTCCCTAAACATTCACACATCTGTGCTCACAAATTGCTTCTGTTACTGCCATTATTACAAGTAGCCGACTACATTGAAACAGGATATGAAGTGGAACCAAAAATTTACGACCATGTGACATTCTCAAAGTGAACGCTTTAGGGAATTCGTCACAGTGTACTGAGGCAATAGACTATTTACTATAGAAGTCATTAAACATGCTCAAAGCTCTGCTTTTGCATCATAAAAAGGACATTTATGAAAACCGCTTTGTATTTCCCAGTCACCTAATTACTAAGTATTATTAACCGGATTCATAAGTTGACACTAAGTTGTCTGGAGAGCTTCAAAAGAAGCATAAAAAGGCACACTTCCTACTGGTGTGTCATTAAAGAGGTTATAAATTGCATTCATTGTTCATATTTAACCCTCTGTTGCACATTGCCTCTGGGAAACAAACTCATTTTCTTCACTTTGCAAGACCGAGATGCATGTATGACGGCAATAAAATAGTTAAAATTGCCTATGGAATTTTGCTTCCACCATGAAATAATTTATATATATATATATATATATATATATATATATATATATATATATATATATATATATATATATATATATATATATATATATATATATATATATATATATATATATATATATATATGACGATTGCGACCTTTTATCTCATGATTCTGATTTTTCTTCTCGCAATTGTGAGTTTACTTTTTTCTCAAAATTGCTGATATAAAACTCACAATTGCATGATCAAAAGTCAGAATTGCGAGATATAAAGTCGCAATTGTGTTATAAAGTTAGAATTGCGTGATATAAGCTCACAATTGCGAGTTATAAAGTCTGAGTAAAAATTTAGAAATGCGAAAAACTGACTATTTTGCAATTGCGAGTTTATATCTCGCAATTATTACTTTTTTCTCAAAATTGCTGATATAAAGTTACAATTGCATTCTAAAGTCGCAATTCTGACTTTTTTCTTGCAATTGTGAGTTTACATCTCCCAATTCTTACTTTTTTCTTAAATTTGCTGATATAAAGTCGCAATATAAAGTCAGAATTGCGTGATATAAACTCGCAATTGCAAGTTTATATCTCACAATTCTTACTTTTTTCTCAAAATTGGTGATATAAAGTCGCAATTGCGTGATATAAAGTCAGAATTGCTTGATATCTCGCAATTGCAAGTTATAAAGTAAGAAAAAAATTGGAATTGCGAAAAAAATTCTATTTCACAACTTTTACTCAAAACTTTTTACTTTTTTCTCAAAATTGCTGATATAAAGTTACAATTGCATTATAAAGTCGCAATTCTGACTTTTTTCTTGCAATTGAGTTTTTCGCAATTGCAAGTTTATATCTTGCAATTCTTACTTTTTTCTTAAAATTGGTGATATAAAGTCGCAATTGCGTGTTATAAAGTCTGAGAAAAAAGTCTGAAAAATTCTGACTTTATTTCGCAATTGTGAGTTTATATCTTGCAATTCTTACTTTTTTCTTCAAAATTGCTGATATAAATTCGCAATTGCTTGTTATATAGTCAGAATTGCAAGATATAAATTCACAATTGTGAGTTATAAAGTCTGAGAAAAAAAATCAGAATTGCAAAAAAAATTCTATTTCACAATTGCGAGTCTATATCTCCCAATTCTTACTTTTTTTCTCAAAATTGCTGATTTAAAGTCGCAATTGCGTGTTATAAAGTCTGAGAAAAAAGTCTGAAAAATTCTGACTTTATTTCGCAATTGTGAGTTTATATCTTGCAATTCTCAGAAAGTCAGAATTGCTTGATATCTCACAATTGCGAGTTATAAAGTCTGAGAAAAAAAATCTGAATTGCGAAAAAAATTCTATTTCACAATTGCGAGTCTATATTTCACAATTCTTACTTTTATTTCTCAAAATTGCTAATTTAAAGTCGCAATTGCGAGTTATAAAGTCTGAGAAAAAAGTCTGAAAAATTCTGACTTTATTTCGCAATTGTGAGTTTATATCTTGCAATTCTTACTTTTTTCTTCAAAATTGCTGATATAAATTCGCAATTGCTTGTTATATAGTCAGAATTGCAAGATATAAATTCACAATTGTGAGTTATAAAGTCTGAGAAAAAAAATCAGAATTGCAAAAAAAATTCTATTTCACAATTGCGAGTCTATATCTCCCAATTCTTACTTTTTTTCTCAAAATTGCTGATTTAAAGTTGCAATTGCGAGTTATAAAGTCTGAGAAAAAAGTCTGAAAAATTCTGACTTTATTTTGCAATTGTGAGTTTATATCTTGCAATTCTTACTTTTTTCCTCAAAATTGCTGATTTAAAGTCGCAATTGCGAGTTATAAAGTCTGACAAAAAAGTTTGAAAAATTCTGACTTTATTTCGCAATTGTGAGTTTATTTCTTGCAATTCTTACTTTTTTCCTTAAAATTGCTGCTATAAAGTCGCAATTGCTTGTTATAAAGTCAGAATTGCAAGATATATATTCGCAATTATGAGTTATAAAGTCTGAGAAAAAAAATCTAAATTGCAAAAAAAATTCTATTTCACAATTGCGAGTCTATATCTCCCAATTCTTACTTTTTTTCTCAAAATTGCTGATTTAAAGTTGCAATTGCGAGTTATAAAGTCTGAGAAAAAAGTCTGAAAAATTCTGACTTTATTTCGCAATTGTGAGTTTATATATTGCAATTCTTACTTTTTTTCTTCAAAATGCTGATATAAAGTCGCAATTGCCTGTTATAAAGTCAGAATTGCAAGATATACATTCGCAATTGTGAGTTATAAAGTTTAAGAAAAAAGGCGTAATTGCGGAAAAAAATCTGACTTTATTTCACTTGAGACTTTATACTACGCAATTCTGAAAAAAAGTCCGAATTGCAAGATGTAAACTCACAATTGTGCAAAAAGTCACTTTTATTTTTTTTATTCTGTGGCGGAAACAAGCTTCTATAGTTGCTTCTTCTGTCAGACACAGTTTAAGTAAAGAGTGCCTGAGAAAAACAGGTTGTCCTGATTCAGTATCTGCTGTTAGATATTATATTATTGTTATACTGTTATATTTATTTGACCCTTTCCATGTCTTGTATGAGTGGGTGCTTTTGGACAGAATATGAAGTTGCAATGCGGACCACATTTCATGCCAAATCTTTCATGCCAAGTTCTCAAAGCTAGTTCTTATATCTTAAGACTAGAGTGGAAGAAAAGTTTAAAATATTCTTCAGGAACCTAAAAAATTTCCTTCATTTGTATCTATGACACTGTCTATGGAATATGAACATGAATGTGACTCTGTAGTGTCTGTGTTGCCGATAGCAGACTAAGCTCACGGTGGAGCGAGGCGTGGTGACGATCTAAATCGGCCAATTACATCCATTCATCCCTCGTTCATCACTCTGTTTGTCTGTCGAATGTTTGCTGACGGATCAGAGCCGTGGATCCATTCCAGCGCTTTTCCACATGATTAGATGGAACTAATTATTCTCACATCTCACGCTCAGTCTGGAATAAACTAATTACCCGTCTCTTAATGAAGGGAGAAAGGATTCCTGCAAGAATTCCTGCAAACGCCTTTCTGATCCGCACTCATCTAAAAATTTAGTTGGAAGTTAATTGGATGTCCAGAAGATTGAAAGACCTGCAATAACAGAAAACAAAGCCAAAATATGAATGTTAAAAAAATGTGGTGTGAGACATTTGTTTTACCGTAGGGAGCAGCACATTGCTGTTAATTGCTCGCTTGATTAATAGATCTGATTAAACGAGAGCAGTGATTAACATATGTGACCAGAAGAGAGGAAGCTGATGTAATTAAAACACAAATCATTAATGTAAATATGAAAACAGGATTAGGTCGGTTATCTAATGGGCAGGGATGCCCACAGCAAATAATTATGTGTATAAAATAACCTACAATCTAGGACCCGGAAATGTACTCACCCCCATGTCATCCAAGATGTCTTTCTTCCTTTAGTTGAAAAGAAATTAAGGTTTTTGAGAAAAAACATTCAGGGATTTTTCTCCATATAGTGGACTTCAACAGGGTTCAATGGGTTGAAGGTCCAAATTGCAGTTTCAGTGCAGCTTTAAAGAGCTCTACATGATCCCAGACGAGGAATACGGGTCTTCTCTAGGTGAAACGATCAGTCATTTTCTAAAACAAATAAAGGTTATATACTTTTTAACCACAAATGCTCATCTTGCACAAGCTCTGCGATGTGCCAATGACAAACAAGATACCTCCTGTGGCCAGTCCATTCCTGGCAATGAGAGCAAATCCGACCTGTTTGTCTTTAGATAGGCCATTAAAGAACCAGGGCTGTTCTATCGGGCATGCTGGAGATTAGGTCACAGGTCTTAGAGGCCAAATGTAGCTCACTTTGCGTGGACATATGTGTCCTCCTTTAATTAGCAAAAATACATAATCTTGACTCACAGAGCCAGGTTTTTCGCTCATCACTGAGCCATTTGCTCCCTGGAGCATTTTAAAACCACCTTTAGCAAATGCAAACAGACATTTTCCATGAGAGGCATCTGGGGACAATCGTTTTCTTCTTTCCATTTTTTTTACACAGCAATTCAGCATAAAGTTGCATTCAGGGCACAACTGGGAGATGAAAAGGAGGATGTAGTGCAGAAGTTCACAGACAGGACTAATACTGAGCAAGAGAGACAGAAACTCGAGGGAAGTGTTCAGAAAACAATAACATGCAAAGTATGCACGACTACAAAGGGCACACAGCGAATTTTAATCAAAACGAAAATGTGCTGATAATTGCTGCCGAGTGAATTGTGCGGCTCTATGTGAATGCGCCTGTTGTCTTCGCAGAGATGGTTTTGCTCTCTGCCGCAGCTCGACATTGTTAATGAAATGCAAAGATGTGTATGCACAAATGTGTCAATCCTTTGCTAGTCAATAAACCTTTGAGCTGAACAACAACCCGGGGAATAGCGATTAAGCAAGAAATTCTCCTTTTTTTCTCAACGAAATGAAAATTCTGTCATCATTTACTCACCCTCATGACGTTCCAAACCTGAATGGTGTTCTTTCTTCTGTGGAGCACAAAAATATTATTCTGGAAAAATATTCATTCATTAAATACTGACTCAGGTATTCAAATTAAACAGTGTCCTTGCTTAAATACCTTTCTAAAACGCAGCAATAGGCTAAGATAACAATTTTTGCTGTTATGTGTTGGCAGTATCCCAGGAAAAAACTCCTGTTGTATTGTGGGTCAGCCTTCCAAGATCAGACCTCTGTGAACTGCCCTTCTGCTCCATAATTTATCTTAAATGCGTGAGTTTTTATGCGTTTTGGCTGTTCATTTACTGCATTTTGGGGACCTGAAAATGCAAACTTTTGAAAAAGGGTTTCAAAGTGCGAGTTTTTGAAAGCTATACCACTATCGTCTCCTGTGATATCATGTGCATGCGTACATGTTCTATAGGCGCATAGTGTTTTTTTTACAAAGTGACATCGCCAACTACTGGTCTGGAAGCAGAATACAACATTTTCATGCGTTTCCGCAGATCTGCGTGAACGAGGATCATTTTTACAAAAGTGTCATCTGTGAAAAACGCAAGGGAAATTAACAAATGTGAAGCAGGAAACAAACATCCAGAAAGGGCTTTAAAATACAGGCCCAAAAACCATGTCCAAATACACCAATCAGGCATAACTGAGAGGTGAAGTGAATAACACTGATTATCTCTTCATCGCGGCACCTGTTAGTGGGTGGGTGTAACACGGTCAGTAGACGTGGGAAGAAGGAGGCGGGAACCGGCGAACATTCAACAAAACTTTAATCTCAAAATAAACAAACAAAACGAAAGTAATGCCGGCAGACCCTCGCGGATGTCTGCCGGCCACACAAACATAATAAAACATAAAATAATATCCAGGCCTGGTCCTCTCTCGTCCTCCACGGTCGTCGCTCCTCCTTTTATGCTCCCGGAGCTCCTCCGTGAGAGACTCAAGACCGGTGCGCTTCCCAGGTGATGCTTGTTATCACTTGCGTCACCGGCCTCGCGCCGTTCCCTCACGGCTCTCGCCCGCCCTGGTCGCCACAGTGGGATATATTTAACCTGACTACGTCAGACTTCCTACTTCCGCTCATTTCATTTCGCTTCTGTACTCAGTCTGATACAGCGTCAGAGCTTTCTGTTTGCCACCGGTCTGGAAACAGCCGGGCCAATCAACGAACAGAGGGCGGGCTGAGAGCCGTGACGTAGATGCTAAGCGCCGAGATTTACATTGTAGGTTAGAAAAATCGAAAACCGAAACGACCGCGGAAATGGGAAACGAGACACGGGATGCAATTCGCTCTGTTATGGAGAACATTCAACTCTTTTTCAAACTGAAGCCAGAACAAGAAGAGTGTTTGATAAACATTTGTTTTATCAGGTGTTTACAACAGGTTTACAGTGCAAGTTCAATCATAGATTTGAGTTCGATGCATGATGTCTGTGCTTCGATGCGGCTGTACAGGCGCATAACATTCGTCATAACTAAACGTATCTGATTGGCTTACGGGTAACCAATGATTTTAAACTTCAGACAAGCGCCCCCTAACGAGAGAGAAAACACTTCTCTATTATGCCATTCCAGACTCTGTCTACGAAGCAAAGTGAAGTAGCAGAGTCTGGTATTACCAGGCTAGGATATATTAGGCAGCAAGTGAACAATTTATCCTGAAAGTTGATGTGTTAGAAGCAGGAAGAATGGGCAAGTGTAAGGATTTGAGCGAGTTTGATAAGGGCCAAATTGTGATGGCTAGACGCCTGGGTCAGAGCATCTCCAATACTTTAGCTCTTGTGGGGTGTTCCCGGTCTGCAGTGGTCAGTATCTATCAAAAGTGGTCCAAGGAAGGAACAGTGGTGAAACGATGACATGCTGACCCCTGTCCACCGCCAAAAGCACCAATAGTGGGCACGTGAGCATCAGAACTGGACCACAGAGCAATGGAAGAGGGTGGCCTGGTCTGATGAATTATGTTTTCTTTTACATCTCGTGGATGGCCGGGTGCGTCGCTTATCTAGAACACATGGCACCAGGATGCAGTATGGGAAGACGGCAAGCTGAGGGAGGCAGTGTGATGCTTTGGGCAATGTTCTGCTGGGAAACCTTGGGTCCTGCCAACCATGTGGATGTTACTTTGACACTTACCTCCTTCCTAAGCATTGTTGCAGATCATGTACACCCTTTCATGGAAACAGTATTCCCTGGTGGCTGTGGCCTCTTTCAGCAGGATAATGTGTAAAAATGGTTCAGGAATGGTTTGAGGAGCACAACAAGAAGTTTGAGGTGTTGACTTGGCCTCCAAATTCTCCAGAACTCAATCCAATTGAGCATCTGTGGGATTTGCTGAACAAAAAGTCTGATCCATGGAGGCTCCACCTCACAACTTACAGGACTTAAAAGGATCTGCTGCTAACATCTTGGTGCAGATACCACAGCACACCTTCAGGGGTCTAGTGGAGTCCATGCCTCGACGAGTCAGAGCTGTTTTGGCAGCAAAAATGGGACCAACACCATATTAGGAAGGTGGTTATAATGTTATGCCTGATTGGTGTATAATGATACTACATTTTACAACTAAATATTTTTTGTTCTCTTCTTCTCTGTATTACACTTGCACTCTAGTTTTCTATTGTGATATTGTTCCTGTATGACAAATTGCTTGTTTTTCATAATCAGTAAGTTGCTTTGAATAAAAGCATCTGCTAAAAGCTTTAAACACAAATGTGATTAAAGCTATTTTTTTCCTACATTAATTTAGTGCTAAATTGTTGGTAAATATTGATACATGTATAATTGTGTAATAAAATACTGTTAAACTAAATATCAAAGAGCCCAAACTACTGGAAAAACACACAAAAAAAGCACACAAATCTATATTCCATGTTGATCCAAACTGATTTTTCTTCTCTCCTCTTTAATATTTCAATTACATTCATTAAAAACAGTCAGGCACGAGTAAAACGAGTAGAGCCATGTCTCATAGGTATTTGTCTCGGAGCACAGCACTGGAAAACAGCACTGCTGTGCTCACTGATGAACACAATGAGGCAGCCAGTGAAATTTATTCACACTGCAACATGCACTACGTCCAGCTGCTTTATATCAGCTAGACTCTCAGAAAAAAAAGGTACAGTGCGTAAGCTGTCACTGGGGTGGTACAATTTCAAAATTGCATATTAGTACCTGAAAGGGTTAGTTAAACCAAAAATGAAAATTCTGTCATTTATTACTCACCCTCATGTTGTTTCACACCTCTAAGACCTTCGTTCATCTTTGGAACACAAATTAAGATATTTTTGATAAAATCCGATGGATCAGTGAGGCATGCATTGACAGCAAGATAATTAACACTTCCAGATGCCAGGAAAGCTACTAAAGACATATTTAAAACAGCTCATGTGAGTACAGTGGTTCAACCTTAATGTTAAGAAGCGACGAGAATACTTTTTGTGTGCCAAAAAAACAAAATAATAACTTTATTCAACAATATCTAGTGATGGGCGATTTCAAAACACTGCTTCATGAAGCGTCAAAGCTTTTGTTTCAAATCAATTGTTGGAAGCGTGTGTCAAAATGCCAAATTCACGCCCCCCAGTGGTGAACTGTTGAAATTTCAAAACACTTATGGTTTACTGAAATCACATGACTTTGGCTATCCGAACCACTGATTCGAAACAAAAGATTCGTGAAGCTTCAAGAAGCAGTGTATTGAATTCGCCCATCACTAGATATTGTTGAATAAAGTCTTTATTTTGGGGGTTTTTTTTGGCACACAAAAAGTATACTTGTCGCTTTATAACATTAAAGTTGAACCACTGTAGTCACATGAACTGTTTTAAATATGTTTTTAGTAGCTTTCTGGGTATCGGAAAGTGTTAATTATCTTGCTTGCAGTGGAGGCTTCACTGATCCATTGGATTTTATGAAAAATATCTTAATTTGTGTTCTGAAGATGAACGAAGGTCTTACAGGCGTGTAACGACATGAGTGAGAGTAATTAATGACAGAATTTTCATTTTTGTGTGAACTAACCCTTCAAAGTGTACTGTCCCAGTGACAGTTTTTACTTTTTTTTTTTTTCCTGAGAGTGTAGGAAAGAACATTTCATGTACCTTTTCTCAATTCACTCATATCTAATTCTGTCTTATAATTAAAAAAATGTTGTTTTGATAAGTTTTAAAGCAGTAACACACACACAAATATGTTTTCCCAAAGTTTGAAGCATGAATTATGTAGTTTAAAATACAAGACAGTGTTACTGTTATCAATTTTTGTGCTTACAATTTAACATCTCATTTTAACAAAGCAACTTTGTGAAAAAAAGTAAGGAGACAACAGAGAAAAGACAATGATAGTTTATTTGTAACCTTATCTTGTGTATGAACTACAAACTCTGATTTCTATAATCGATCTCCATCTTTTTTTTTTTTTTAAGGTCATGAAATAATGTTTACATGAAAATCAATCCAGTCGTCTTTTACAGCATATCTCGCTCTCTTTTTTTTATCTTTTAGAACAGGTTGGCACATGTAAAATTAAAATTTAAAAAGTTTTTGTTTTGTTTTTTTGTTTTTATTTTCAAAATTTCTTTTTATAGAAATCTACCACTAGAACAGCATTCCCTCTCAGAGACGAAAAGAAAGAAGTTACGTGGAACGGAGAGAAAAGCATCTCGTTCCCTCCTTAACCGAAACCCAAAACACAGATGTGTTTACATGATGGGACAGAACATACCAAAAAAAAAAAAAAAAAAAAAAAACCTCATGGAATTTTTCCAAAAATTGACAATTTAAGACAATGATCCAAATCTTCAAAATAAATAAATAAAATGCTGAACTGAAAGCAACACTCAACTCAATAACTTGGTTTACATTTGTGCTAAACTCCATTGGCAATAAGGATCTTCTTTTGCTGTAATGAACCTGTGTTTAGATTAACGTCAATTTCAGTGACAACACAAAATAAAATCAGAAAGACAAGGAAATTAATTAAGATTCGAAAGAGCAGCATATCCAGATGAAGAACAGTCTTTTTTTGCACGCTTGTATATCTTGATTAGAAAATATACCAGATGGCCTTTGCTTCTAGTGGGCAGGAGGTACGCTCAAAAACTTTTTTGTAATGTACTGAAATAGCAAAGCTGACAAACATAATTGCATTAGATCTTGAAAAATCAGAGTGCATCTGGTGTGTGAACAAAATACGATACTGAAAGGTTCACCAAATGCCACATGGTACCAGTCAGCATCTGTATTAACACTAAAAAAAAAGCAAGAGAAAAATCTTTCTGTCAGTCCCCTGTGAATTTTGCATTAATTATGAATGGCCGAAACGAAACGAACGAATCTGAATAAAATGTCACAGGTTTATTGGTTTACTTCAAATTACCTATAGCCCTCTAGATTGCTTTATAGATTAAATGATGCACTTCAAATGAGTCCACTTTGGTTCTTTCACCCAGCCTCGCTCTCCCATTTGACTCATACATTTACATTTACAGTGTCAACCCAATGTCTGTCGACTACTCACCGCCCCCACCCGCCCTGTCCAAGGTCACTGGTTTCTATAGTGACCGTCTCAGGCCATTCTGATTTCATAAATTAATTCATAATCTCAAGTCATTCCCTCTGCAGCCAAAGACTACAGCATGTGTAAAGCCAAAGATGGATGTATCCTTCTCGGTCTGTACCGAAAATAAATAAAAGTGATTGAATACGATTTAGAAGTTTAAAAAGAATTGCATAACTGCCTATAAAAAGACTGACAGCGCAGAATGTTGGAAGATAGAATATGGAGGGAAAAAAGAACCAGTGAGAGGAATCTACAGAATCTATAAAGACACACCTGTGGCATCTTTGGAAGCCTTAGATCTGACTTTGCCCTATTATTCAGGGTTCTATGTCTGGTTTTTTAGACCATCCCAGAATTCATTCAACTATATCCATGGAGAGCACCAAGATAAAATGGATTGCAATGCTATGTCAGTATCTATATGCTTTTGCCATTCCAATCTGTCAACCTTTGAATAAAGGCCTACAGTCTTCGGCCCCCTGCCCATATAGCATTTGGTATGAGTATTGGGAAAGTCTAGTAGGGTGTCAAGGATGAACTGCCACAAGAACTCACGATGTTGTTTGCTATGTTAAAGAAGATGCAGAAAACTGCTTAAGAACATAAAGCTTATTTTAAGCAGGAGATGCCTAAAAATGCATGTAAAAGCAAGTGGGCCAACCCCAAATGCTATCTTAATCATAAATCTTCTAGTCTGAGCACAGAAATGATTCAAAATCTATTCAAAATAGACATGTGTTCCTGACATTTGGCCAGGTTTTAAATGGGAACATGTTTCCAGGGCTCTTTGTTCTAATTTTTAGAGTATAGAAGCCAGGTATACATCTGCATATAATTTGTAGCAGCCATCCCTGCTGAAAAAAATATCTGGTTTAAGCTTGTCTCCCAACCTGTCCAATTGAAAAGTGCCCAAAACCCGTCTAAAACCAGCCAACAGATGGGCCTGACCAAGCTTGGAGACCAACCATGACCAGCAAACCAGCTTAATCTGGTTTAAAAAGCTTATTTTTCAGCAAGGGTAACTGAATAATGTGATATTGTCAAATATCGCTAATTAAGGGGAGTCAAAAATTAAATCATTTAGAATTAACGTGATCCGTTTAAACAATTATGGCGTGGGATGTTTTGTAATATGACAATCTATAACCTAATATTTTAAAAGTATTGACATTAAAAGTGAATTTTGAGGTTTCAGACAGATTCAGCTGCAAATGACTTTGAATTGGGTCCACACATACAGAACGACAAATTTAAACAGAGTTTAAAAGCAAATTAGTAAACCAACAACTCTTAAAATAACATTAAAAAAACATGGAGAAATAATTGCTGGAAAAATAATTGCTGATTACATCTTTTCTTGATTAAACCACAATAGTTATTTTCCTTAAATAAATAACTTCTGTTGTAAAGACACTTTTGAAACTGTTGACGTACACTCAACTCCCAATGTCCTTTTCTACCCATCAACATCCTTCTTATACGTCTTGCATCGGTCTATTGTCTTTGTTTCGACTATCTTCAAAATCGATATGTCACACACTGTTCCTTAAGAGTTTTAGAGGTCTTTTTTTTTCTGCGTTTAATCCCCATTATGAAAAGCAGTTCAGATCTGGGTTTCTTGTACATTGTCTTTTGAGCTGGCCCGAATTAGCAAAGGTTCGTGGGCAGAGCTGTGTATAGAATTGATGGTGGAGGCATGGTTGTACACAGTCTTGTAAGCAGTGTAATGATTCAGGTGCTCATGCTCCAGTGGGGGAAGGGCAAGATGGCCCTCCATGGTAGGTCCACCCGTTACGCAATCCTCATCCACGTTGATAATCTCAATGGTTCGTGTCGGTGCGTGGTGGTTCTGCTGGTGATGCTGTTTGCGCATTTTATAAAAGATGATCAGCATGACGGCGGCCATCAGTGTGATGGCCACAAAGCAACCGATGATGATCTTAGTGGTCTTCATGACCTCATCCAAGGTGTTGAGGGAGCCGTCGATCAGGGCCGTGACAGGGATGGTGTAGGTCTTGTCGGTGGCCTTTGTGGACATTGGCGTCCGTGCTGTGGTGGTGGTAGTGGTGGTGAAGGAAGGTGGTAAAGTCTCCCAAATTCCAGAAGAAGGAGTGGGGCCGCCTTTCTGCTGTACCGTTGGGTGGCCCTCATCATGTGACGCTTCTGTGGTCTCAACGGTAACTGTAGTGAAGTAACTGAAGCTGCTGTTCTCTGTCGAGGACACGTTGAGTGTAGCCGAGGCTGTTGTGTTGCCTGCGGAGTTGCTCACCATACAAGTGTATGTTCCAGTGTCCTGCATCGTGACATTGGTAAAGTTTAACGTCCCATCGTTGAGCACGGAAATGCGTACCTTGTACGCCCCATGCGTCATGATGGACCCATTGGGCGTGATCCAGCTGACTGAGGTCAAAGAATTCGCTCGACATTTCAGTTCTGCTGCCATTCCCTCAGTCACGTTCAGGTCCGCCGGTGGCTCCACGATCACTGGTGCATAACAATGGAAATAGTTCTGGTCGAGTTCGCCGATGTAGCGCCCTTTGTGGCTAGTAGGTGACGCACAGCGGGCGCAGCAACTGGTATTGGCCGGCACCATTTCCTTTAGCCACCAGCTGAGCCAGAGGATGTCACAGTTGCAATTCCAGGGGTTGTGGTGCAAGTGTACCCTCTCCAAGTGATGTAGTGGGGTGAAGAGGTCATGAGGCAGGAGGGTAAGGTTATTGTGGGCCAAATTGAGCTCCACAAGGGACTGGAGATCATCAAAGGCATTTCTCTCGATCGTCTGGATCTGCGCATGCATCATCCACAGTTTCTGTAAGTGGACGAGGCCTTTGAAAGACCCTGGCCTAATTATAGAGAGCTGGTTTCCTGACATCTCCAACTCATCCAAACGAACAAGAGGAATGAGGTTGGGGATCTCCTTCAAGTTGCACATGCCCAGGTTCAGGTACCGCAAGTTGCTTAGGCCTTCAAAGGCACCTTCTGAGATATAAGAGAGCCTTTTCAACTCACCCAAGTCTAGCCTTCGCAGCGATGGTACACGGTTGAAGGCATAAGAGGGTATACTCTCAATAGGGTTATTCCTCAACCAAAGCTCCTTAAGTTTGGACAGGTACTCGAAAGCCCCATTGGGGATTGTGGTTAAACGGTTATCGAAGAGCTCCAGAGTGTTGAGGTTGGCCAGCCCATTGAAAGCGCCGATTTCGATGTTGCGGATATGGTTTTTGCTGAGCTGTAGGATTTCCAGGTGCCTCAAATGCTTGAAGCTGTCAACCTTAATCACCTGGATGAGGTTCTCCTGAAGGTTCAGGTACCTTGTGTTGGTGGAAATACCATCAGGTACATCTCGAAGGCCACGTCGCGTACAAATGACCTTGCTGAACTGGTTGCTACAAGAGCAGACGGAGGGGCAGGTCTGCGCTCGCACCAGGCCAGCCACCACCAGAAGCTGCAGGGCCAGTGACAGCACGAACAATGGGTCGGACAGGGCCCGGTTCCACCTAGGACCTCTCATCGTCTGCTGCATCAGGGAGGAGGTCATCTTGTTTATCATTCATAATTCGCTGACAGGTTCTCCACTCTTTGGGAAGGGTTTTATTAGGCCAAACTACAAAAAAAGAGAGAGAAAGAACCATGTAAGGTTTGGAATACTACCGTAGACAACACTGACTGACACCAGTCAATGCTAATACAGGTATATACAAAGGATAAATACTAAATTGTCAATCTTATTGAGTTTTATTTGCACATACTCTTTAGTGCCAGATTCACTAAATTAATTGTGAAAATTAGCCAAAGATACTGCAATAAAAGCTGTGCTGCAATCAATTTGCATGCTGAAAATCTCCAATAAAAAGAGACTAATAAATAAGTAAATTGGAAAAACTAGGTGGAAAAGAATAAGCACTGCAATCTTTTTTGTCACATTAATACACAAACACAGACTGTATAGCCACACAAGTCCTTTTAGCCCAGTGGAAGTGAATCACAGACAAAACATTTTCACACACACGTACCGTAGGTGACCTTGGAAGAGTGTTTCATATCCATTTCATTTTTTTTTTTTGGAGTGCGTGTGGTGTCTGTGAGTTCATGTCTGCACGCACACCTCTCTCAATCTAAGTCACATAAAGCTGCACCACAATATTGGGTCTGCTTTCTCTGTTTCCTCCTCTCCTCAGCAAGGGAGATATGAGCTGCCTTGTCTGTCCGTGTCACTTTATTTATTCTTGCAGAGGAGGCATAAATAAAAGCATGGCTTCCCACCTATACCAATCCTTCAATCAACCCTACGTATCTAAAGCGTTCAGCTCTCAGAGATACTTAAAGAAGAGTGTGACCGGACTGAGAATTAAACCTGGGACAGGAAGTGTGTTGACAGACGTATGTTGCGCCCTCCTGCTCCCTCAGATGAGTACGTGACTCATTTCAGTGTCTATTCTGAAAGGAATTGGTCAGGTCAAGTAGTTTACTAGTCATCAACCAACCGACTAGTCAATTGAGTCTAGATTTAGAGAGTCTAGTTTTTTCCCCTCACTTTTGTTTTAGCTTTTGCAGTTTTATCATTAACTTTTACCCTAGCACTCAAGGTACTATATATATATTCTTTCAGTTCATGCGCTCCCTGATAAACAAAATCATGACCTTAGCATTGCTATTGGCATGCTAGTTTAAAAACACAATTTCTCTGAGAGGGTGTTAGCATGTTGTCAGCTTGTTACAAAGAAAAAGAAAAAGAGTTGAAAACTTGTATCAAGATCCTGTTGGCCTCTGTCCAAACTTTTTTGAATACAAGAATGAGTCTGATCTAATCTAGTCATTCAAGACAACCCACCGGCTAATCGATTATAAAAATAAAAAAATGCTGCTAATAAACATAGCATACATTGCATCTCTGTAGACACTTTGAGAACTAGAAAAGATCCTCACAGTCGGTTTGTAGGACCTGAAGGAGAACTGTTGAACATGGATGTTCTTCCCTGTGGGCATTACAACACCATGTAGAAAGCATTGCAAAACTATTTGTACCACTTTTCACTCTCTCACTTGCCTTTCCTCTTCCTCTCGGCAGGGTGCTGGTCTTAACCTAATAATGACTGCCATAATAATCAATTCTTTCATCGCAAATCTACTTGAACTGCTGCCCTGAAGTCTTCTAGACTGCTGGTGAGGATCACACATGAATCTCAACCGCATTATCACTAAACATTTTAAAGGAGAATGACTTTCAGTAGTTAAACGATATGCCCATTTTTACTTCATTTAATCGAATTTCATGGAGAGATAATTGTAATATATATCTTGCATGTAAATGATCAATTACAACAAAAAGATAAATCTTTAACTTGACAAATCTTGAAAAAAAAAATAAAAATAAAAAAATAACCTAGAAAATCTCTGCTGGATTCAAGTGCAGGGTCCAGTTTATCTTCCCTGATTTGATTTTACACTAATAAAATTGCATAACACAATCTAGGTTGCTCCAAGGAGAGAGAGAGAGAGAGAGAGAGAGAGAGAGAGAGGGGGGAATGAACAAAAAAGCTCTCCACAAAAAATCCTGCTGCTTCTCAAACAATGAGCCTGGCAAAATTGGATTTCGTGTGGGAAGGGAATTAGATGAAAAAAATGATAAACAAAAAATAAGATTATGAAATGAATACATTTTTAAACTTCTGGCCCAGTAAGAGATGATGAAGCAGGCGGTAAACGCTTCAGCAGGGAAGGAGGTAAAGAAGAGGATCAAGCGGCGGAAGCTTTGAAAGGTGTGAGGTGTAACAAAATGAATTAATTTTTTCAAATAACATGAAAGTGAATGCCATTGCTGATGACAACAATGTGGTTGTGTGCTTCTTTGCATAGTGCGGGCTCGAAAAGCTTCTGTACTTTCCGTCACATGGCAGAGTGAGCAGGGTGAGGTGAGAACAATTATGGCAATCATCCAGTTCTGCACAAAAGAATCAAATGTCAAGAGGCGTATTGGATTTAATATGGTGTTCACCTTCAAGAAGAGGAGGAAGTAAGGGAAGTTAAAGAAGGAAGAAGAGAGGAGGAGGAGGAGGAAGGAGAAGAGAAGGGGAAGAAGGAAGGAAGAACAACAAGAAGAGAAATACGATGAGGAAGGTGAAAGGAAGTTGAAAGAGTAGGGAAAGGTGAAATGAAGAGGAAGTAGAAAGGAAGAGGAGGAAGAAGAATAGGTGAAAAGGAATTGGACAGGAGGAAGTGAAGTCGAAGCAGAGGGAAAGAGAAAATAAAAAGTAAAGAAAGATGAAGTAGAAGGGAACAGGAAGAAAATTATGGGAAGTAGGAAGGAAGGGGAAGAAAACAATGTAAAGTGAAGATGAAGAAGTGGAAGGAAAATGGAAAAGGAAGAAGGAAAAGAAGAGGAAGAAGAGAAGACAGAGTATGGACGATGAAATAAGTGCACAGGAAGGAGAGAACAAGGATAAGAGAAAAGGAGGAAGAAGAAGAGAGGAAGATGAAGTCGAAGGGAAGAGGAAAAAGAGGAAGTAAGGGAAAAGGAAGGAAAAGAGAAAAGGAGGGAAGTAGGTGGAAAGAAAGAGAGAATGGAAGAAGTGAAAAGGAAGGAGGAAACAGGAAGATGAAGTAAAAGGGAAGAGGAAACAGGAAAAAGAAAAGGAGTAAGAATAACATAAAAGGAAATAAAATGGAAGAGGGAGAATGGAGGAGGAAACAGAAGTGTAGAGGAAGGCGAGGAAAAAGAGAAGACATTGAAAGAGCAAGCGGAGAGACAAAGTAGAAAGGAAGATGAGGAAGAAGAATAGGCGAAAAGGAATTGGACAGGAGGAAGTGAAGTAGAAGCAGAGGGATAGAGAAAATAAAAAGTAAAGAAAGATGAAGTAGAAGGGAAAAGGAAGAAAATTATGGGAAGTAGGGGGAAGGGGAAGAAAACAATGTAAAGTGAAGATTAAGAAGTGGAAGGAAAATAGAAAAGGAAGAAGGAAAAGAAGAGGAAGAAGAAGAGAAGACAGAGTATGGAAGATGAAATAAGTGCACAGGAAGGAGAGAGCAAGCAAATTACATCCAGCAGACGTCTTTTTGAGGTCTTGTCTCAGGTTGAAAAGACGTCCACTGAGGGGCCAGAATGAAAGTTTTTATGATGACTTTTTTTGACGTCTTCTGGACATCCGATATAGACGAGCAAGCAGAATCACCAAAGGAGAAAATCACAATTTTTAAGCCACCATCGTGGAGATGAGTGTTTGCTTTAGTTGGGCTCTTGACCCTTAACTTCTTAATAATAGTTTATGTTTGGGCTGTTTTAACTGAGTCAAAACAACAAGACAAGTAAAGAGAAATGATCAGGTTGTGTTGGTTTTGTTTTCACTTAATCATTATTTGACCTGAATCACTGAACTCATTTAGAGCCCAAACTCTGAGTTAGATTTACATTATTGATTACAGCATCACTGTGATTCTACAGCAGAAGATCAGCTTTATCAATATAATGTGAAAGATTTTACATGAAAAAAAAAAGAAAAATCTTTCTCTTAGGCACACACAGACATCAAGAATCATCCTGCGAATCTCAATGACGGTGACAAGCAACATATTCTGATCAACAGATCAACTCTGAACATTAGAAAACAAGCTACTAAAAAGTCACATAAACAGAACAAAATAAAATATGAGAATAAAGGAAATTACTAAGACAATTCAGCTCATAATTTATTCATGAAGCAATGCATGATGGGAGCAATGGGTGAATTTTGATTGGTGGCTCCCAGAATGCACTGCAACATGCTTATTGATGGTCACCACTGTTGAGATTCAGCACACCTTTTCTGAAATCATGTGAATCGTATTGATAAAGCTGATCTTCTGCTGTAGAATCACAGTTCTGCTGTAATCAATAACGTAAATCTAACTCAGAGATTGGACTCTAAATGCGTGATTCAGGTCAAATAATGATTATGTGAAAAAATATCAATACCTGATCATTTCTCTTTGCTTATCTGGCTGTTATGACTCAGTTAAAACAGCCCAAACTAATTTTAATATAATAAGTTAAGGGTCAAGAGCCCAACTAAAGCAAACACTCATCTCCACGATGGTGGCTTAAAAATTGTGATTTTTCTCCTTTTGTGATTCTGCTTTTTCGTCTATATCGGATGTCCAGAAGACGTCAAAAAAAGACGTCATAAAAACGTTCATTCTGGCCCCTCAGTGGACGTCTTTTCAACATGAGACAAGACCTCAAAAAGACGTCCTCTGGATGTAATTTGCTCAGTGGGGTGTGTCCACCAGAGTGTTTTTAGCCAGCTGAAAACGCTAGGCGCTCTGCTTAAAACGTCCGTCTTTGAGCGCTTGAGAGCGCTTCTGCAGCGTAGCGTTTTTTTTCCGTTGAGAAGCTTTGTTGCTATGATACGGAATATCCGCGTCACTGTTACTTATAACTGATTTTGCAGGTAATTTGTTTCAGGCTAAAAAGACCAGTAATATTAATTTCTCATCCATTTTGTTTCTGTTTGTTGATGTCGCTGTACAGCAAGAATGTGACAGTTGGTCGGAGTTGTATCTGTCCCGCCCCTCCTCCACTCTGATTGGACAGCTGGCTAAAAAGTGACAGTGATGAGCACAGCGTTTTACTAAAAGTTGAACATTCTTCAACTCGAGGCGACCAGTAAAAAACGCCCAGCTCTCAGCGCTTGAGCGTAAAAAAGACGCTCGTTACGTTCTCGGCGTTTAAAAAACGCGGCGTTCCCATTGAAAACAATTGAAAAAGTACGCTAGCAGCTGGAAAAAACGCTTAGGTGGACACACGGCCTAAGAGTAAAGGAGGAGGAAGAAGAGAGGAAGATGAAGTCGAAGGGAAGAGGAAAAAGAGGAAGTAAGGGAAAAGGAAGGGAAGTAAGTGGAAAGGAAGAGAGAATGGAAGAGGTGAAGAGGAAGGAGGAAACAGGAAGATTAAGTAAAAGGGAAGAGGAAACAGGAAAAAGAAAAGGAGTAAGAATAACATAAAAGGAAGTAAAACGGAAGAGGGAGAATCAAATTACGTCCAGAAGACGGCTTTTTGAGGTCTTGTCTCAGGTTGAAAAGACGTCCACTGAGGGGCCAGAATGAAAGTTTTTATGACGTCTTTTTTTGACGTCTTCTGGACATCTGATATAGACGAACAAGCAGAATCACCAAAGGAGAAAAATCACAATTTTTAAGCCACCATCGTGGAGATGAGTGTTTGCTTTAGTTGGGCTCTTGACCCTTGACTTATTACATTAAAATTTGTTTGGGCTGTTTTAACTGAGTCATAACAGCCAGATAAGCAAAGAGAAATGATCAGGTATTGATATGTTTTCACTTAATCATTATTTGACCTGAATCACGCATTTAGAGTCCAATCTCTGAGTTAGATTTACGTTATTGATTACAGCAGAACTGTGATTCTACAGCAGAAGATCAACTTTATCAATACGATTCACATGATTTCAGAAAAGGTGTGCTGAACAAAAATAAAAAAATCTTTCTCTTAGGCACACACAGACATCAAAAATCAGCCTGTGAATCTCAACAGTGGTGACCATCAAAAAGCATGTTGCAGTGCATTCTGGGAGCCGCCAATCAAAATTCACCCATTGCTCCCATCATGCATTGCTTCATGAATAAATTATGAGCTGAATTGTCTTAGTAATTTCCTTTATTCTCATATTTTATTTTGTTCTGTTTATGTGACTTTTTAGTAGCTTGTTTTCTAATGTTCAGAGTTGATCTGTTTATCAGAATATGTTGCTTGTCACCGTCATTGAGATTCACAAGCTGATTCTTGATGTCTGTGTGTGCCTAAGAGAAAGAATTTTTTTTTTTCATGTGAAATCTTTCACATTATATTGATAAAGCTAATCTTCTGCTGTAGAATCACAGTTCTGCTGTAATCATAATCAATAATGTAAATCTAACTGAATCTAATTGAAGAGAAGGATATCTTTAACAAAAGAATGACAGAAAACATCCACTTGTACATTGCATCATCATTTGGCAACACACCTGAGCCACAGATGGGGGTAAAGCTGAGCCATGAGTAATGCTGTCATTTAACAAACATGTCATGCTCTATTCAAAAACCCTAGGTATTGAGAAAATTAAAGATTTCCTTTAGATTTTTCCGTTGCAGTCACAGAGAGGCCCTGAGCCAGGTTTCATTTATCTGCAGGCCTGCTAGAGCACAATTCATAGGTATGCTGGATAGCATCAATAAACTATGATGGTTCAGCCATTGGTTTACAAGACTGAGAATTGCTTCATATAAATGAGAGCTGGAGTGGAAGTTCTCCACAGGGTCATTCATCTACAGCCGGATGAACAACTGATGGACTGTAGAATCACCAAGTTACCTGCAGCAGCAACAGTGGTAACCTTCAGATGTTATGGTGAGGCGCATACAACAGCACACCAAAAATATTGAAGTAATACCAAACAAGCGAGAATGCTGTTGTTAATACTGAGTTACATTTTAGAACCAAGTTTTATTTTTTTGCTTCGCCAATGAAAATATTTCCCAACAAATACAAAGCAGAATTAAAGGTGCACTATGTAATATTTTCTGTCCGCTAGAGGTCGCTAGTGGTCTATTCAAAACAAAGGCGTAGCTTGATGACGGCAAGTTTGAGCTCGAAATCTTGGGACATGTAGTCTTCACCTCAACGGCCGGTGGAAAAGAATTGGGATAGGACTTGGGAAAAAAAAACATTTTCATGGATGACATTATTAACATTACTGTAGTGTAAAGCAGAGCAGGACCAAGTGTTGTGGAGGCTGAACGAGGCCGCTGGAGCGATTTGCGCAACACACGCACCGAGCAGCAGAACTTTTATTATGCCACAGTCTTTGGCGCCGCTTCCGCTTTTCCGGTCATGAGTATGAGGTAACGCAGCTCTGTTTATCATATTAGATACATTTAAGTGTGTTTAAAATTATGTTATAACGTTACTCCGTGCGTCCACTGTAGTAAGCTCGATTTTAGAATATCATATTAAATGCTGGATGGTTTGTGTTGATAAATGGCATGCAATTCTTTTTAAAACATATGATGGAGAAATGCTGTATTACTGTAACTAAAAATAAAGCTGCATCTGATTATGCTATGTTAGCTACTTCACAAAATAGTGTTTTTCTCTGAGGCATGTGGTACTCACAAAAAATCAAGAAAATTAGATTTAAACAATAAGACTAAACATGTTGAGCTATATAACAATAACTAGTTTTCTGTCTATAAATATATCAAAACAGTTGTTCCCTTGTCTATTAAAACATGTAAATATTAAAGCGTTTTTGGTGTTTCCATGGTTTCTACAAAATAAAACCGGAAACCGAGGGTAACGCGGGTATGATGCAATTGACATTCGACTCCTCACATGTCCTAGATCCTTGGTTAAAATGGCAATTTCTGCACGATTGTAAGTACTCAACTGAACAAAATATATAACACTGGCATATTTTACTGCAAAATTCATACATATTGCACCTTTAAATCAATCATAGTAATGATGTACCTGAATTGGATGAGGGAACGTTTAAATGAATCACTTATAAAGAGTAATTTACTTAATTTCTCAACAAATCAATGTTTTGAATGAATTGATTGAGAATGATTCAATGACTCACTCAGATGGTCACTTAATTCATTCCTGAATGAATCAGTGTTCTGTACGAATTATATGAGTGACTCACTCATAAATCATATGAATGAATCAATGTTTTGAAACTGGTTGAAAATGATTCTATGCATAACTCAGAAATCACAATTTTTTTCCTGAATGAATCATTGTTTTTGAATGAATTGGATGAGTGAATGTCTTAGTGATTCACTCACTACAAGACATTTGCTTCATTTCTGAACGAGTCAATGTAATTTAAATTGGTTGAGAATGATTCAGTGACTCACTCATAGAGATGGTTGTTAAATTCCTGAATGAATCAGAGTTTTTAACAAATTGGAATGGATTAATGCTTTAGTCACTCACTCATAGTGAGTAATTAGGTGTGTTCACAGATCGGTCTGCACTGCGCAGCTTCAAGTCGAACACACCTATTTTCTACATTTATGAATTGGATCAATGTTTTAAAGTAACTGATTGAAAAAGATTCAATGACTCACTCAAAGACAATCACTTGCTTATTCCTGAATGTATCAGTGTTTTGAACAAATTAGATGAGTGAATAGGTCAACTCACTCATAAAGAGTAATTTGCTTAATTTCTGAGAGAAACAATGTTTTGAACAAATCGATTTAGTGAATAAATCATTGAATCACTTGTAAAAACAGGCGCTTTATTGCCACCTACTGGAGTAATTATGCCATTTCAAACACAAGCGGAGTGATGCAACAGTGAAATCCAGTGCTGTCAGACTGTTATGTGCTCTTGAAACAGATTTATTGACCAGAACTAACTGCTGTATAATGTAAAATACATTCCAGTCAGTTAATGTAAAAAATAAGCATTTGGAAGAAGTTAGATCATTTCTCTTCTTATGGTATGTGCACACCAAAAGAGAATTTCATTATTTGCAGGAGTACATTACATACAAAGTCAATGCAAAGACGTGAATCGTGCCAGGCGATGTGAATGACGTGAATTGGACAGGATTGCAGCAAAAAATAAGTAATCCCGTGAGTAATCTGGAGTGAGTAACGCAATGCGAATATTCGCCTCGCTTTTGGTGTGCATACACCATTAGAAACAAAGGCCATGCGCCATGTAAAGAGAGTTTCTCCCTAGGACTCTCAGTAATCCTGTGAGAATTCTGCAGCGAGGAAGATCTTGGCTCCACTAAAAAAAAAAGGGGGGGATGAAAAGGATGAGTCATGCCAAATCAGTAAAGAGCAACAGTGTTTCATTTATAGGGCATTGCGGAACTGCAGCTCTTTCGAGAATGGGGAAAAAGGCAGAAAGGGTGGGGGGTGGGATAGCAGCATCAATCACTGTACGCTCATACTCAGGAATGATATGGAACAAAGTATGTGGGCTCTGTCAGACAGGCGCAATTGGAGGTTACGGCAAGGAAATGGGTTTTGGCAATAGTGAAAACAAAAGCAGACTATCTGTTAGCACCGCGCAAGTCCAGACCCCCGCGGCGGTGGCAGGTGGAGATGCACTGGCAGGGAGAGTGGTGGAAAGGCCCCCACAGAGAAAGACGAGGTGAGCACTGTCAGGAAAAACTCGCCTGATGAGAAGAAATGGATAAAGGTGTCTGGATGTACACAGTGACATATAAAGTATGAAATATAAAGTTGATATAGATACCGGTGCTCTTTGAAGAGTTCTACGGACTGACTGTCTATAGTGACATGCGGCATACAAGTAGGTCATCTTAGCACAGAAATTAAGAGGAGAACAGGGTGCAATAAAATGGTGGAGATTCCATTAAGACAGATTCTCTTTCTTTCTCCAACATCATTCCCAATCAGAGGATATTCAGTCCCGCAGCTAGATAAAGTGCATCACATGAAACTGAATGGATCTTATTCATTAAATAACAGCCATGTCTAAGACCAGATGATGAATGATTTCATCTACAGCTTTTTCCACAATAAAGAAGAATTACAGGTTTCTGTATAGCAGGATTGTCATGCATGAAAGCACCATAAATAAATATTTGGACTGACCAAACATTCATGCACAATTGTGCAGCTTAATTATGAAAACCAAACACGGCCAAGTAGGACATGTTCTTGGATCAACATCTTTGTTGGTCCAATCACATCAACCAATCCGATTTTTAGAGTTAGGTTGGATTAGGGACTATGAGTTTGGCCAAATGTTGTTGCAGGACTAGCAAAGGATCTTGACCCATAATAATGTCATATTTGGGTAAATCATATTGTGCGATGACCAGTCAAGTTACAAGTAACTTGAGTAATCGGATTACTTTTTCAAGTAACTAGTAATGCATTACTTTTTAAATTTACAAAAAAATATCTAAGTTACTTTTTCAAATAAGTAACTCAAGTTACTTTTTCACATTTATAGACTGACGGCTCTCCTTTCCTCACGTTGAAAGAAATCAAGTGTAGAGGTGTTGTGTGCGCTGTGTGAACATGAGGGTTTTTGTAGTTCTGACTAAATGTGAACATGCATTTACTGGGGCCCTATTTTAACGATCTAAACGCAAAGTGTAAAGCGCACGGCGCAGGTGCACTCAGGGCATGTCCAAATCCACTTTTGCTATTTTAACGACGGAAAAACGGTCCGTGCGCTGGGGCGCATTTTTGAAATGGGTTGTCCCTATTCTCTTAATGAGTAATGGGTGTAACGTTCAATAAACCAATCAGAGTGTCATCTCCCATTCCCTTTAAGAGCGAGATGCGCTCGCGCCATGGCGGATTGCTATTTACATGGTGGAATTTGTTGGCGGAAAAGCTGAATGCTTTTCAAGCGAAGAAACCGATCTGCTCGTGCGCGAAGTTAAACGTTTAGTTAGAAGGTAAACAAAGTTACATTTTTATATTTATGTAGCCTACACAATAATATTCTTTTACACTGTAATCCTTTTGTTTTTAATATTTGGCATGTTTGTGTGATGCGCATCCCTGTGTGTAATAAACAAAGTCGACGCGCCCAGAGGCGCAGTTTCTACCAACGCGCTCTAACAAAAAAATATTGCGCCATTGACTTTAGACCAGGTTTGAGTTGGTCTATGGCACAGTCTATTTTCAGCTCCTTAAAATAGCAATGCGCCGGCAATGCGGCTGAACACACCTCTTTTTTAGACCAGCACGCCCATGGGCGCACTAACTGGCGCAAATGCATTTACTAATTTAAGGACGTGCCGCTGAACGGGAAAACGCGTATGGCGCCGGACGCAAACTAGCAAACACACTTGCGCTGCGCCTTGCGTCGCATTGCGCCAGGTGTATTATAGGGCCCCTCGTCTCACTTGCACGAAAACATTCGGTATAAAATGAATAAAAACAGTGAAATGCAAACTCAGAATTGTATGCAAACCTGTAATAATTAACTATATTAAATTACACAAATATACTTTATGTATTTAATCTCACTTTATTAACCAATGTCTTTGCTGCTGACCTTCAATGATCTAATTCAACCATACTAATAAGCAAAAATGACTAGATTAGATTTAGAAATAAGAGTGTTGAACTTCCTTCTCTTGTAACCTATTCTTCTTTAATTCAGAATGGCAGCAGAGTTGAAAGGTTTGAGCTGCGCCTCTACTGTACAGGCGTAAATATGCATTTCCTTCAGTCTGAAGCTTATTCATTTCACTTTTGGTGTGAAAGGGACCTTTACATTTGGCAAAAATAGAACTTTTTTGTTGTTATTAAAAAACAATCAAACAAGCAAGCCAGGCTCAGGTAAGAAATATTAACGCAAAAGTAATGTAACGCATTACTTTTCATACAAATTAACTAATGCAATTAGTTACTTTTTTTAGGGAGTAACGCAATATAGTAATGCATTACTTTTAAAAGTAACTTTCCCTATCACTGGTGTGCCATGGCCATTTCAACTTGCAGCAAAATTAGGACAAAAGCATGCACATCACCAGAAAAAAATATGCTCAAAGATGGGTGCAGAAAAACAATTTAATTTCAACATGCAGAACATGTAAATAAAGGTCAGCATTCATACTCAACTGACCTTACTAAGTCAACAAAACACATCTGACTATTTTTGCCTCAACGACTCCAGCTACATACTTCACTAATCTAATTAAGAACCCATTTTCTATTCTGGATGAATTAAATTGAAGCATCGTAATTCTGCAACAGAATAGGCACTTCCAAAGTAACAAGTGGCCATCTGGTGTATTCTGCATTCCAGAACTCTTTTCAGAAACTGCACTGTTAATGCAAATGAGTTCTGTCTTCTAATTAGCATCTCTGCAAATACATCACTTCCCTCGGCACACCCCTTTTTAACTAGCCCCACCCCCTTCTAGACCCCAGATATCCCTCCCACCTTGTTGTCAATGAGCACCACAAAGTTTCTGCTCGATGTCTCCTTGGCGACCACTTTTCAGGCTGGCACTGATTTACTTCCTGTCCTTGGTTGCCATGCCAACCCCCCTGCAAGGAGGCATGATGGAGACAAATTGTGAACAAAATCGTCTCAATCAACATCAAAGCCTTCTTTTTCAAGTAGTTATCTTTCATAAAGAAGTGTCAAAGGACATTTGTGCTTCACCAACATCATTTTGTTGACACGAAACAGCGACTCGACATGAATCTCATATACAATTTAATGCAAAAAAAGACATTGAGCTTAACACGTCAGCTACGACAAATCTATGAATAGAACTCTTCCTTGTTATTTCTTGCTAGACTCAGACAGATATACACTTCCCTAATTGAGACGATTTTGGATTTTTCTATCCAAACTTATTCTATTCCTGACACGGAACGAAACGATTCACGCCACTAGAGTGTTGCATTGTTAATGCCTTCACAATAAGACTCTCTCCACTAGACTTGATTAAAATGTCAATAAGAGAACCAATCTTCTCTCTGCCAATCCAACAAACAGACAAAGCTCAGCGTCCTGTGGCAATTTATCCATTTCTATTCATATTCAACCCCCCCCCCCTCAATTTTGGTGAAATGTATGTTATCTAGTGGAATGAACCAACGACTGGTGATTGAAATACATTAAATAAACAGATAGAGCACAAATGCCACATGGCCTTTGCTGTTAGTGGCTGAGGGATTTTTTAAAAGACATTACTGTCAGCATTTTTTGAAACTGAAATGGCTTAAGGATATTTTGGGGATGAATTTCTGTGCTTGTTTGAGCAATAAAGTAGAAGGGAGAGAGAGTGTGTTAAAGAGAAATGGCGTGCACTCACAATGGGATTGTATGATGTAGGCTGTTCTTATGTAAAATGCTCCCTAAAAGTTCATTCATGTAAATTGGCTGGTGGAGAGTGGCACATCAGGCTTGATTTGCACAGACGTTCATCCATTTGCAGGAATTATCGTGATTATACAAAGGGCAGGTCTGAGGGGAAACACTGCTCTGGGACTAAATCTAAAGTAACTCTATTTATGGGACCAGTTAACTAGCCATCTGAAAAATTGTGGCCTAGGCGTTTACATCTAATAACTCTTGCTTTGCAAGATACATTTACTTGAGAAGTGAAAATGCTTAAAGGGATACTTCACCCAAAAATGAAAATTAATTTACTCACCCTCAAGTTGTTCCGAACTTGTATTAAAGGATTAGTTAACTTTCAAATGAAAATTAGCCCAATCTTTACTCACCAACAAGCTATCCTAGGTGTATATGAATTTATTCTTCCTGATGAACACAATCAGAGATACATTAATGAACATCCTGACGCATCCAAGCTTTATAATGCCAGTGAACAGGGGTCACGAGTTTGAGCTGAAGAAAGCGCTTCCATCCATCATTAACGTGTAATCCACACGGCTCCGGGGGTTAATAAAGGCCTTCTAAAGCGAAGCAATGCGTTTGTGTAAAAAAAAAAGTTCACCCAAAAATGAAAATTTGATGTTTATCTGCTTACCCCCAGCGCATCCAAGATGTAGGTGAATTTGTTTCTTCAGTAGAACACAAATGATGATTTTTAACTCCAACCGTTGCCGTCTGTCAGTCAAATAATGGGATTGAATGGGAACTTGGATCAATAAGAGTCGAAAAACCTTGCATAGACAAATCCAAATGAAACCCTGCGGCTCGTGACGGCACATTGATCTCCTAAGACACGAAACGATCAGTTTGTGTGAGAAACCGAACAGTATTTATATCATTTTTTACCTCTAATACACCATGTCCAACTGCGTTCAGCACTCGTTTAGTGAGGTCTGATCGCGCTCTGACAGTGGAAGTCATGTCTAGCACTCACTGAAGTATATGCACGAGACATCACTGCCGTTGAAAGAGCGCGATCAGACCTCACTAAGCGAATGCTGAACGCAGCTGGACATAGTGGTGTTTTAGAGGTAAAAAATTATATAAATACTGTTCAGTTTCTCACACAAACCAATCGTTTCGTGTCTTAGAACATCAATGTGTCGTCACGAGCCGCAGGGTTTAATTTGGATTTGTCTATGCAAGGTTTTTTGACTCTTATTGATCCAAGTTCCCATTCACTCCCATTATTTGGAGTTAAAAATCATCATTTGTGTTCTACTGAAGAAACAAAGTCACCTACATCTTGGATGCGCTGGGGGTAAGCAGATAAACATCAAATTTTCATTTTTGGGGGAACTATCCCTTTAACAATTTATGAAGTAAAATATATATTTGCCAGACCGCCTTCCATATTCAACTTACGAAGAAAGTGTAAACTGGCATCGTGTCAATTTCACTTTTTCCGTAAGTTGAATAGTGAAGGCGTAGGACATAGTGTAAGCCTTTTGAACTGCAAGATTTTTACACTTTCTTCGTACGTTGAATACGGAAGGCGGTCTGGCGGAATTTCATAACTTGTTAAATATGGATATACATGCATCGCTTCGCTTCAGAAGGCCTTTATTAACTCCCAGGAGCCATGTGGAGTACGTTTATGATGGATGGATGTTGATGGACGCACTTTCTTCAGCTCATACTCATGACTCCTGTTCACTACCACTATAAAGCTCGGGTGCGTCAGGATATTTATTAAAATATCTCAGATTGTGTTCATCAGAAAGAAGAAAGTCATATACACCTAGGATGGCTTGAGGTTAAGTAAAGCTTGGGCTAATTTTCATTTGAAAGTGAACTAATCCTTTAATTTCATTCTTATGTTGAGCACAAAAGAAGATATTTTGAAGAATGCTGGTATTGACTTCCATAGTATTTTTTTTCTATACTGTGGCAGTCAGTGGGGTCCAGAAACTGTTTGGTTACCAACATTCTTCAAAATATCTTCTTTTGTGTTCAGTAGATTATAACAGAAATATATATATCATAAATAATTACATAATAAATAACTGAATAAATCGCACTGACCACCACAGAGTTGTTGCCAATCCATTACAACATTGTTATATTCTGCAATAGGTCACATCCTTACGTGATATGGTGTGAATCACCCCTGACCCTTTGACCTACATGTGAAAACCGTGCTGGGAGTAGATGTGTGCAGTTAATCATGAGTGACTGACCAATGCATCTGCAGGGCACCGCATTCACCAAGAAATTGAGTCTAAATCATTTCCACGGGCCGGTTGGAGGATGGAGAGGTGTGAGGCCTGGCCTGAGGCAACACATTCTACAGACAAATGAGCCGTGGAAATTCCGACTCCACTGTCGCACCCGGAACACGCTTTGGACCAATGGTCCTGAAACTGCAAGCTCGCACATATATATCCAAACAGAAGCATGGTTAGTGGAGTTACCCATGATTTTGGGACAAAATAGGGCTATTTTACATTCAATTGTGTATAGTACAACAGAATGTGTAAAAAAAAAGGTTCAATTTTGATTTCAATTTGACTATAACCACCACATTTGACATCGCTACCAGAAGTCACACTAAACATGATAAATGAAGACGAGCTCATTGCATCATGGGATACAGCATCCCACGCTGACGTCCCCCTCTCTCTCTACCTAAAACACATTCGGATCCACATATACACCATCAAAAACACAGAAAACATGACAGGAAATCGTTCGCACAGATAATCTCCTCACGCATACATACAGACGTGACGTTATCTCCTACATCGCTGCCACCTGGTTTGATGTATTAGCGTAATTAGGCAGAAATGTGTCTGACACACAGATGCCGTATCGATCAGACCTGCCTGCGGAGGGGAATCGGACCTCGCTGAGGAGATCTGCTCTTAAAATCAATGTCTAAGAGATTATTATATTTGTATTCAGACGCTGCTTTTGCGAGAAAGTGCGTAGTTATATAATCCAATTAAACAATATGTCACAGTGTTAAAACATTTCATTTCTGTAACATGTTATATTATGTTATGGATTCATTTAGTTTGATTTCTCCAAATCTGCAGCCTTGGGAAGAAGGTTGTCTTATTGAGGAAGTATTGATGTATGATGAAGTTTTACTTCTGGCGAAGGCATCTGTGCGTTCACAACCGATGTTCCTTTCACAGCTGCGTCTGTTCGACACCAAGGACGGCGGCCAACCGCCAACACATGGCTTGGAGGTACGGCACGTCTGGTGGCATATCGCAAGGCACAGCTGTAGACCGTCAGAGCTCATCAGGAAGAAAGTTGCCTGGACGGCAATTAAGGGAATTCACAAAAGCCAAATGCTGTTAGTTCCTTTCATTATTTCAAAGACACCTATAGCAAGACCACGTCACCCGAAAGGTTTTACGTCATCCCAACAACCTGTTTTGCGCCCTTCAATAATAATAATTGCCTCCCTGGAATGTTTTCTTTCTAACCGTACTGCCTTTGTCTTTGTTCCTTGTCGTGCTACAAGGTTGTCAAGGGGGCGTGGAAGGACGGATACCTCTTTCAGGATCATAAAGTCAAGTGGCAATTCTGAGCCTCTCCAGTCAGTCCCGCCTGTATTAAATGCACTAATGTCTGTGAACAAATCCATCTGTATTATGTGGACACCTCAGCGTCTTTACTGACATTACGTCTTCCAATTAAAAACAAATATATACACATATATACAGCCCAGGTCATGCATGTCTAAAAACAAGCCACCAGCACCGTGTGTTCACACCTGTGCAGCCCATCTTAGTATTTACAACACCACAAAAATGTGGCAGTAAAAATGTGCACAGCTTACTAAATGGTCACAGAACGACTGGCTGGCTGTTCACCTGCAACAACATTGAAACAAAGGTCAGTTCTCTTATTAATCACTAGACATTGGGGGCTTTTGCAAAGGGACTCAGTTATAGTTATAGGAAATAGCCACCAGGACAGGCCCCTAAGAACTGAATGTCCTTTTAGGGCAATTTTCCTGGTTGCATTCGCACCGGCGGTAGGAACTCTGAAGTGACGTTATTTAACCCCTTAACTGTAACCCCCATTTTTGAGAACCCAAACATAAATGATTACAATTCAAGAATGCTTTGGAGTGCAAACCTAAGTTTAGTCTTGTTAAAGAGTTAGTTCACTTTCAAATAAAATGTTCCTGATGGTTTACTCAACCCCATGTCATCCAAGATGTTAATGTCTTTCTTTCCTCAGTCGAAAAGAAATGAAGGTTTTTGATGAAAACATTCCAGGATTATTCTCCTTATAGTGGACTTCAATGGCCTCCAGACGGTTGAAGGTCAAAATTACAGTTTCAGTGCAGCTTCAAAGAGCTTTAAATGATACCAGACGAGGAATAAGAGTCTTATCTAGTGAAACGATCGGTCATTTTCTACAAAAATATAACTGTATATGCTTTATAAACACAAATGATTGCATTGCACGTGTTTCCGCTTTCTGTATTCTTCAAAAAGCTTACGCTGTATGTCCTACACCTTCCCTAATCTACGTATGGGAAAAAACGGAACTGGCGCCGTGTTTGTTCCATAAGTTGAATAGGGAAAGTGTAAGTTGAATAGGGAAGACCCTTATTCCTCGTCTGGCATCATTTAAAGCCCTTTGAAGCTGCACTGAAACTGTAATTTTGACCTTCAACCGTTTGGAGGCCACTTAAAGGAGAAAAATCCTGGAATGTTTTCATCAAAAACCTTAAATTCTTTTCGACTGAAGAAAGAAAGACATGAACATCTTGGATAACATGGGTGTGAGTAAATTATCAGGAAAACTTTATTTGGAAGTGGACTAATCCTTTATTTAAAGTATGAAAAAGTTATGGAAGTTTAAATTTACTGTAAATCAAATGTACTGTACTAAACATTTTAGATTTTATATAAAACTTATATTTTATCAAATATATTTCACTATAAAATTGCAATCAAATGAAAACCATATCTCTAACCAAGTTGTGTTCCAAATTTGAAGTTGATATCACAAAAAATGAAGTTCCTATCAGATTTTGTTTAGGCGTTGTACCAAAAATAGCCACTGGGTGTCACCGACATTCTATTGAATTTTATGCATTCTCTTGTTACAAATTGATAAATTTCTGTCCATATCACTTCTATCACAAAACATTTGGCAAATATAGAGCCGTGAGACTCCTTCGAAGATATGTGTTTTGTCAAGATTAGAAAAGGTTTTGATTATGAAGTAGCTCAAATAAATATTGTAATGTGAAACCTGTCACCACCCACTAGGGGAGGAGCTTGCTAAAAGAAATTAAAGTAAGGTTTCCATGGTAAAGCAACATCCGACTTCACAGGCTGAATTTTGAGTTTGTAAGCTTAATTTATGTGATATGATAAAAAGGCAATAAATAACAACAACTCTTTAGCATAAAGGTTGAGAAGTGCCTGGATGTCAGCGTCGGTCCATCTGTCGCTGTTTTCCATGTTTGTGGAGAAAGTAAACGTAAACTGTGTGTTTACACAGTTTTTTAAAAACGACAGGTGTCCGTGTTTCATATGGCATGTCGGCCAATCAACATACAGTGCACTTTGAAACTTGTTTTCAAAGTTTGGGTTTTCAGGCACCCCCAAAAATTTGTTGTGTAAACGAACGGCCAAAACACAAAGTTGTCCGTTTTTAGCTGAAAACGGTGATGTGTGAACGTCCTCTAAAATTGTTCCCAGTTCCTCTGTGTGAACATGCTAAAAAGTCAGTGCTTCCACCGAGAGTTATAGGAATATGAAAATGTTCCTTTGGTGTAAAAGCCACAATAAATAAATAAATAAAGCCATAATAAATAAATAATAAATTCATAATAAACACAACTTTGTAAATAAACACTAATTGTGTTGGTTTATAACAACCAATAAGTTGTTTTAATCTCTCTAGCTAATATTACAAAATGATTTTCTGCCACCACTAAGCATTATTATATATACATTACAAAACAGTACAAAACCATACAGGCTATTATTTCCTAAAGTGTTCAACATAGTTAGTAGCATGAATATAAAAAAAAATATCATCTATATATTAATAAATACTAGTGCTATACACACTAAAATTTGTACAAATTGTAGTGTGTATAGCACTAAAATATATATTTATACACTGACACATTAACATATATATATATATATATATATATATATATATATATATATGACATAACTAAAAAAAATAATGTAATGTAATGTAATATAATATAATATAATATAATATAATATAATATAATATAATATAATATAATATAATATAATATAATATAATATAATATAATATAATATATAGTTTCAGGACAAAGAAAACATGACAAGACAAAATAATGCCTTAAGAAATGCTTTAAGAAAGTCATGAGATCAACACATTGCTGTTTACACACACACAACATAGAGGAAATAGAGGAAAAAAAAAAATAGAAGTTTCTGAATAAGAGTGTCTTTGTACAACAAACGACAACAATAAGAAGTGAAAAGTATACTAAAAATGAAGGAAAGGTTGGATGAAGCTACATCTTAAAGTATCTTTTTTCCACTGCTTCAAAAGAAAGAGCTCTGTAAATCTAGCACTAAAAACCTCGGGTAGCAGGAGATGCAGATCACAGGCGAGATCCCTGCAGGAGTGCAGAGACAAGTCATTCTCAAGTTACACTACATTTGTCGAATTAATAACAGATAATTTAGCTGCAGGTGCAGGAACATACTGTGCTCCCCGCGTTAAACTCAGCATCCAGGGTTGCTTTCTTCTCTGATCTGAAATCAGTCTCCTCTCAGCAGATGTTTCTGAACGGCTCAGGTTTGCAGAACTCCTGGATCAGAATAATAACACCACTTCTACACATCACGACTGAAAACAGCACATCAGGGTGTCCTCAACAGGCATCTGTACTTGAAGTCCCTATAGGCGGGTAGGTCTTATTTAATGACAGATTTGTACTTTGCCCTACATAATGTCCTGATGACAACATTATATATTTTTATCATTTATTAAAGGGATAGTGACCCAAAAATGTAAATGGTGTTATCACGTACTCTTCGTGCCTTTCAAAATTCATATGACTGAAGAAAATGTTTTGCGGAATGTCTCGGTTGCTTTTCCAAACAATGAAAGTAAATGGGGAAAACAAAAAAAACAGTGTCATTTTTGTTTTTATTATAGTTTTGTTAATATTTTGAATTAGCTTGTATTTGTATTTTTTAGTTTTAATGTTTATTTTAGTAAAATAAATAGTTAATCATTTTAGTAATTTATTTATGTGCTTTTGTCAATTTATTGATTTATTTTAAATATTGCTATTTAGGTTTAATTTAATTTTATTTAAGTTTTAGTTTTTATTTATTTCCAGTTAATAGTTTTAAACTTATTTCCACGGATGAGGATTAGGGCCAAGCCATAATAAAAAAATAAAACTCGAGATTAAAGTTGTTAAATTTTGAGAAAAAAACTTGAAATAAAATGTTGGGATAAAAATTACGAGAAAAAAAATCATTAAATTTCAAGAAAAAGGTTGAGATAAAATGTTGAGAATAAAGTAATTAAATTACGAGAAGAAAGTCGTTAGATTAAGAAAACAAATTCGTTAAATTATGATAAAAATGTCGTTAAATTTCAAGAAAAAAAGTCAAGATAAAATGTTAAGAATAAAGTCATTAAATTACGAGAAAAAAAGTCGAGATAAAATGTTGAGAATAAAGTCATTAAATTATGAGAAAAAAGTCGTTAGATTAAGAGAACAAATTCGTTAAATTATGATAAAAAGTCTTTCAATTTCAAGAAAAAAAGTCGAGATAAAATGTTAAGAATAAAGTCATTAAATTACGAGAAAAAAGTCGTTGGATTAAGATAACAAATTCGTTAAATTATGACAAAAAGTCGTTAAATTTCAAGAAAAAAAGTCGAGATAAAATGTTAAGAATAAAGTCATTAAATTATGAGAAAAAAAGTCGTTAAATTATGAGAACAAATTCGTAATATAATGAACATTTTATCTCAAACTTTTTCTCGAAATTTAACTAGTTTTTTCCCATAATTTAACGAGTTTATTCTCAACATTTTATTTCGACTTTTTTCTCGAAATTTTACGAGTTTTTTTGTTTTGTTTTTTGTTTTATTATTGCTTATTATTTCAGTTCATTGCCAAGGCGACAAATCTAATTTCAATTAACTGAAATGTTTTTAATAGTTTTACTATTGTGTTTTTAATAGTTAACAATAATAACCCTTTCTATAACTTTCAAAAAAGACCAAAAAAATTACCAAAAAAGACTTTTTATAAATAAAAATATACACCATAAAAAAATAGAGTTTTTTCAGAGTTACTGGACTAGTTTTTACAAGAAAATACATTAAAATTTCACGTTTAATTCATGTTATATGCCATTTCTTTGTAATTATTTATAAATTTTATTTAGAAATTTCTGAGTGAAAATTATCAGCTTATGTTAAGACACATCAGCCTGCGCCATCTAGAGTTTCATGACAGAACTATGTATTTATTAAATGTATAAATAAAACAAAACATTATTGGAGAATGTTTTATAAGAAACTATTATTTCAGTCCCTCTACTTCAAATTATTTATTTATTTATTTATTTTTTCAGTGAAATCTTCTAGCAATTTCTGATTGAAAGTTGTTTCTAAGGAAATCCTACACTATTATTTCAGTGTATATCCCTTTAAGAAAGTAAATAGGGTCAATTTTCATATTTAAACCACCTTGGACCAACATGTATGATTTACACAATCCATCAAAACAAACCTAATACATGTCCAACTAAAGCTTCTGTCACATGTACAAATGAGCCGACTCAAACATTAAAATTTGTCCTGATCAAATGTCAATATGCATGAGTCAGGACAGCCTTTCTGAAGGAGGCAGCGTCATGTCTGATGCTTCGGATGTTGTGGGCCTAATCACTGTGGTGTTTAATTTAACAAAGCGACAGAAAAGGCTGAGACAACTAAGGCGAGGGAGCAGTTGCTTTCCAATGTCACCATCTGTTATTTATACAGTTACCGCCTCCTACGGGAGACGGCAAAAGGCCACATATTGCAGAAAAAAACATAAATCTATCACTTCAACTCATTATCTTTTTAATCAGCTGACCCAGGCTCCCCTCTCAGGGGAACGGCACAGCCGGGGTACATTTAGGACAGACCCATAACTCACCCACAACTCCCCCATCCAAAGAAAAAAAAAATATTACAGAAGAATGAACATGAGAGTGAATGCATTAAAGGAATTTTATAGAAAAAAAGTCTGCATTAGTAATGCAGGTTTGATTACACATACTGTACATCCGCCTATGTCCAAAAAGGTTATTAGATGTATTTTTTCTTCATTGTGCATTGATTTCTGTTATTTACTTTGAAATAATTGTTCCTGTTTTTCACTTTTAATGAACATTTTGTTATGTTAAATGTGTTAAAAATGTTAAAACAATGTTACTGAGAAACTGGATTTCTTCAGGGGTGCAAAAGTACACACACACACATACACACACACATACACACACACACACTGTGTACAGTGCGATTTTTTTAATGATTTTAAGACTTTTATGCTCACTAAACGTGCAAAAATACAGTAAAAATAGAAAAATTGTGAAATATTATTACAATTTAGAATATCTGATTACTTTTTTAATATATTTTAAAATTGTATTTATTTCTGTGATACAAAGCTGAATTTTCAGTATCATTATTCCAGTCACATGATTATGGAAGTAAGATAATGCCAAATGTTTTTGAAATAAAAAGCTTGTTGAATTGCACTATTTGAAAAAAATATGCATTAGATTAGCTGTGCTTGCATTTAGATGCACTGTATTTTTAAGGCTTGCATGTTTATGGGATGAAATTCAACACAATCGTATATTTAGGCTGTGAATATTTCAATTAAAAATATTTCACACACATTTTCATTATTAAAAATTCAATAATTCATATTCACCTTTCAAATTTCACTTCCAAAATATTCATTCTGTTTAAAAATACAACCTATAAAATTCGACTAGCAATTTTCAGTCCATTTTATTTCGCTTTACAAATTCGCTCCCACAAATTCAGTGGTTCAAATTCGGCAGAAAATTCAACATTTCACATCCGGGAACTGCAGGAAGAGCAGTAGAGTGCCGATGCATCATCTCTATCTGCTGTTAGTCTGCTTCACCAGCAGGTGCCGCTAGCGGCTGTTTACAAAGACGAGCAACGGCTAGTAAGTCATCATTCATTCATAAAAACGGATTTACAGAATTAGAGCAAGCATAAGTGAATATGTGATGATTATCAGGGCCAGTATAAATGCAGAAAAGCTGATAAAGACACAAAAACTGCATTTATGTTTAATTCAGTGTATTTACGCTTACTTTCCCAGTGTAGCTACAGCTTTCTGTACAGTGAACAAGATAACGTTATTGCCCGATGTTGGTGTACAGATCAAACGTTAAATCTGAGATAGACATATATTTTTCTCTGTTGTTTAGTTTCCTTAACTTTATATCGCGGCGCTGTGTTGTAATACTAGGGCTTCCCTCATCCGTCATAGGATTGCCCTGCCATCAGGACATATAAAACTCTTAACACAGCTTAATGGACTCGTACAGTGATATAAAAGACCAAACTCGCACCTCATTTGTGATGTAGGTTAGACTATATAGGCTCCAAGAAAGCAGATACTGGCATTAAGTTGATTTGACGCTGAACGTTTGATTATGATACTCGCAAATTTAGGGACCGTCTCTAAAGTTACGACATTCTGTATTCACGTTTCTACCTTCAATAGCATTTAAAGAGAATGACTTAGTCACAAAACCAACTGTAAATTGTTCATCTAGCTGTCAGGTATAATGCAAACCTTTTAGATTTTTGATGTTTATTATAATAAAAGGTAACACTTTATATTAAATAGTTGATATGAACGAACAATGAACTGCACTTCTACAGCACTTACTAATCTTTGTTAATGTTAATTCCAGCATTTACTAATACATTACTAAAATCAAGAGTTGTATTTGTCAACTTTAGTTAATGCACAGTGAAGTAACATGAACAATGAACTGCTGTATTTTTATTAATGTTAACAAAGATTAACAAATACAACAACAAATGTGTTGCTCATGGATAGTTCACATTAGTTAATACTTTATGAACCTTACTGTAAAGTGGTTCCAAATAAAGTGTCAAGTAATATGTAAAGATTGCTATGTATTTCACTACTGTATTGGATTATACAAAACTTAAAGCTCAATAGCATATGATGAGAATGATTTAGTCACCAAAACTACCTGTGAAGTGTTCATCTATAGGTGCCAGGTCAAAGAGTGATGCACCCTTCTCTCTCTCTCTCTCTCTCTCTCTCTCTCTCTCACACACACACACACACACACACACACACACATATTCAAACACACTCAACTCAAAGTACATGCACATATACTTTTTCTTTTTTTTACACATTCATCACACAATTAGTTCTACTTAGTTAATTTTATTTCTAAATTTTATTTAAAATTTGTATAAGCAGGATAATCTATGATCAGGTAAAATAAAAAATGAACAAAGTAAAAAAAAATAGTGTGATGAACGTGTAAAAAAAATAAATAAATAAATAGTATAAATATATGCATGTACTTTGAGTGGGGTGTGTTTGAATATGTATATGTGCATGTGTGTCTACAAGAGTTTGGTAGAAGGTAGAAACGTGAATACAGAATGTCGTAACTTTAGAGACGGTCCCTAAATTTGCGAGTATCATAATCAAACGTTCAGCGTCAAATCAACTTACAGTTTTTTACAGACGCTAGGACACATTTCTCAATACTTAGGTCACTTTTGCAAAACTCTTCACACAGTTCTCCTAACCAACTTTCAGTTTGGCAAAGCAGTTCATTTCACATTCAAAATGCACTACAACTACCAAAACACTTTATTCAGATCTCAAATCAACTCATTCTTCCAGAACACTAGCAAACGTTGACAGCCGACAAACACACTTTGTCACCCACAAAACAATGACCTAAAAAACACTAACAACATGTAGCATTATATTATACAATGTTTTCTTATGTAAAACAAGGACACATTTCTGTTTATAATTCACTGCAATATATGTTACTGGAATGAATCAGACATGATGCAGAAATTGTCAATATTTTATGTTGTTTATTTATTTATTTATTTGTACTGAGTAATTCCAAAATACAAGAATTTGTATACACTGATACAGATACAATTCAGTTGTTTTTATAGCATTTAATTTTAAGATTTAAAATATATTTTATTAAAATATTACTGTAGGTATTTAACAAATTGCTGTCTTATTCAGTTTTTTATTAGGTTATTGTTTTGAACATAAGTTTAAAAGTTTTGAAAACAGTATGTAAGCATGTTCAAATTGACCTGTACGCACAAATAGTTTTGGCAGTTGTTGTGTCTGAGTGAGAAAAGAATTCATGAAATTTGAGAGATGTAGTCATTGAATGCATTTTGTGTCAAAGCAATGATAACTGATCCTCAGTTTAGCCCACAGAGACTTCTGTTGCGCTCACTGTGTGAAGAGTTTTGCAAAAGTGACCTAAGTATTGAGAAATGTGTCCTAGCGTCTGTAAAAAACTGTAATGCCAGTATCTGCTTTCTTGGAGCCTATATAGTCTAACCTACATCACAAATGAGGTGCGAGTTTGGTCTTTTATATCACTGTACGAGTCCATTAAGCTGTGTTAAAAGAGTTTTTGTCCTGATGGCAGGGCAATCCTATGACGGATGAGGGAAGCCCTAGTATTACAACACAGCGCCGCGATATAAAGTTAAGGAAACTAAACAACAGAGAGAAATATATGTCTATCTCAGATTTAACGTTTGATCTGTACACCAGCATCGGGCAATAACGTTATCTTGTTCACTGGAGAGAAAGCTGTAGCTACACTGGGAAAGTAAGCGTAAATACACTGAATTAAACATAAATGCAGCTTTTGTGTCTTTATCAGCTTTTCTGCATTTATACTGGCCCTGATAATCATCACATATTCACTTATGCTTGCTCTAATTCTGTAAATCCGTTTTTATGAATGAATGATGATTTACTAGCGTTGCTTTGGTCTTCCTAAACAGCCGCTAGCGGCACCTGCTGGTGAAGCAGACTAACAGCAGATAGAGATGATGCATCGGCACTCTACTGCTCTTCCTGCAGTTCCCGGATGTGAAATGTTGAATTTTCTGCCGAATTTTAACCACTGAATTTGTGGAAGCGAATTTGTAAAGCGAAATAAAATGGACTGAAAATTGCTAGTTGAATTTTATAGGTTGTATTTTTAAACAGAATAAATATCTTGGAAGTGAAATTTGAAATGTGAATATGAATTATTGAATTTTTAATAATGAAAATGTGTGTGAAATATTTTTAATTGAAATATTCACAGCTTAAATATACGACCATGTTGAATTTCATCCCATAAAAATGCAAGCCTTAAAAATACAGTGCATCTAAATGCAAGTACAGCTAATGTAGTGCATATTTGTTTTCAGTTAGAGCAATTCAACAAGCTTTTTATTTCAAAAACATTCGGCATTAATTTACTTCCATACATGATCCTTCAGAAATCATTGTAATATGCTGATTTACTGCTCAATAAATAATTTTGAGAACAGTGGCTTAATATTTTTGTGATATTTCTTATTCCAGGATTCTTTCATTAATAAAAAGTTGCAGAATTTATTTGAAATGGAAATGTTTAGTAATATTATAAATGTCTTTACTTTCATTTTTTCTCGGTTTAATGCATCCTTGCTTGATAAAAGTATTAATTAATTTAAAAAAAAACTTACTGACCCCACAAACTGTTGACCAGTAATGTATATTGTCATCAAAAAAAATGTTTTTAAGAAAAATAACATTTTATTTCAAAGAAAATAACTGATATTAATGCAGAATTGCATGCATATACTTTACCATTAAATGAACAGTTTAGTTGAGCTTGTTTTCAAAAATATTTGACTCTCTCACCAAACTTTTTTTTTTTTTCATGTGTTGTTGATTTGTCTGTTCTGCAAGCCCTACAATCTATTGCATCTGAAAATCTGCATAAATATTTCACAAAAACAATTCCACATGATACAAGCAATTGCACTGCTGATTATGTTTTGAAATGACACCGGTAAAAACGGCGTAGCTTCGCAAACTATAGTGGTCTAATTTGGTGATTTCAGCACACGAATGGTAAAAAAAAATCTGATTGAGTTGAGTACGAAAAAGTTTGTCTTAAATCAAAATATGCAGTAGCAAATGTTTGAGATGCCTGTTAAACTATATACCCCTGTTTTCACAAGGCTTAAGCTAGTCTCAGACTAAAATACATGTTTGAGCTGTGTTAACTGGAAGAAACTTGCACTGACATATCTTAAAATATGTCGTTGCCATTGTTTTGTCTCAAGATGCACACCTGTGATGTTTTTTTTTTTTTAAAGGCACACTTATAAAAGCTACTTAAATATCCTAATTTAACTAAGGCACAACTCTGGTTTAATCTAAGCCCTGTCTGTGGAACCAGGCCTTAATGATTAGTTTGAGGATTAATACAAATTTGTCTGTGAATATTCAACAGACACATGAACTAATTGTAAAACGGTTCTGTTTGATCTCATCCATCTTCCTCTCCAATGAGACAGTGCTAGCAGCGCCTACATCAGCTTGAGCGTGTCACATAAGATCCCATCTTCAGACAAGGCTCACTGCCTGATCTCAAATCAGCCAAAGTGTGTTCCTCACAACCTGTTCCTGTACACTCACCTGCCAAGTCTTCCACAGTGCCAGAAGTTTCTGGACATCTTCACGCTCGGTTTCGCTAGCTGGCTTCGTCCTGCACACACAAAAGAGAACAGCCGTGTTACAATTACAAACCATTTGGATGCTGTCGGCTTCTCAGGCTCCAAATGTTCAAAAAGGGAACCGCGGGAAGACAAAGCCTTAGTTTAAAAATGTATTAAATGGAAGGCCACATTTACTCTTAAAAATAAAGGTACTTTATTGGCATTGATGGTTCCATGAAGAACCTTTAGCATCCCTTTCCAACACACATGTAACATACATGAATTGACCCCCGTAGCAGATCTACACAGGTGGATCTGGGGAAGGTGGAGGGTTTCTGAAAGTGCACTGCTAACAGCAAACACTACTGCTATTTGTTTAAATGTTGAGCCGCAGCTCATTGGCCGCTGATGCAACAACATCCAATCAGATGTAGATAATGATGTGATCACTACCAAATGAGTTAGACCTATCAGCCTGTGCCATCTAGAGTTTCATGCCAGAACTGCACTGTAAAAAAAGAATTGTTAGTTTAACTTAAAAAAGTAAGTTACCTGGTTGCCTTAAAATTGAGTTCATTGAAATTAAAAATTGAGTTAATAGTTTAATCAGCAAAAACTAACAATATTATGTTAAAGGGTTAGTTCACCCAAAAATGAAAATTCTGTCATTTATTACTCACCCTCATGTCGTTCACACCCGTAAGACCTTTGTTAATCTTCGGAACACAAATTAGGATATTTTTGTTGAAATCTGATGGCTCCGTGAGGCCTCCATAGCCAGCAATGACATTTCCTCTCTCAAGATCCATTAATGTACTAAAAACACATTTAAATCAGTTCATGTGAGTACAATGGTTCAATATTAATATTATAAAGTGACGAGAATATTTTTGGTGCGGCAAAAAAACAAAAATAACGACTTATATAGTGATGGGCGATTTCAAAACACTGCCTCAAGAAGCTTCGGAGCATAATGAATCAGCGTATCGAATCAGCGGTTCGGAGCGCCAAAGTCACGTGATTTCAGTAGTTTGACACGTGATCCGAATCATGATTCGACACGCTGATTCCTGAAGCAGTGTTTTGAAATCGGCCATCACTAAATAAGTTGTTATTTTGTTTTTTTTGTTGCACCAAAAATATTCTCATCTCTTTATAATATTAATATTGAACCACTGTACTCACATGAACTGATTTAAATATGCTTTTAGTACATTAATGGATCTTGAGAAAGGAAATGTCATTGCTGTCAATGCAGGCTTCACTGAGCCATCTGATTTCAACAAAAATATCTTAATTTGTGTTCCGAAGATTAATGAAGGTCTTACAGGTGTGGAACAACATGAGGGTGAGTAATAAATGACATTATTTTCATTTTTGTGTGAACTAACCCTTTAACTTAACCACATTAATTATCTAAGTAGATTTGACAAAGAACATTTATTTATTTATTTCACTGTAAGAAAAAAGGTATTTTAAGAAGTTTATTTATTTTTTTGAGGAACCAAACATATTTTTTTTCTATGGTATCACTGCAAAAACTTGGTTTATTTTTTATGAAAAAAATATCTTCACACGGTTCAGAATAATAGATGTGCTTCATACAATTATTAACATCGAATATCCTCGCTTGGTCTTGTTCACAATGACTGGCTAGAATGTTTTCACAGTTTCCTGAACAGAGAAGATGACTCAGACGCCACATTTGCTAAACAAACAGAAGCATTTCTGTTTGATTCTCAAGTTTCTCATGTCTAAGTGCTTTTTGTAAGTGGATAGTGTGTTTTTTCCTGTAGTTTGCAAAGAGATATTTTGCTGACCTTATTGTTAACTTTCATTACAAAACTTCAAACACATGGGATACCCAATGAAAAGGGGATTTGCAACTGCAATTTAAAGGGACAGTTCACCCAAAAATGATCATTCTGTTTTTATTTACCAAATAGAGTGGTGCAGAGATGACGTCAAAACCTGGAAGACTAATTCGCTGTTGTTGTTTTTTATAATGAGGTTTTTCAGTAAAATAAAGTAAGTTGATAAGCTGACGATACTTTTAGCTCTACAACGTAAACTGCAAACACTCACACCCCAAACATTCTTATCTAGTTACTTATTAGAAACATACATTAAAAAAAAAAAAAAAAAACAGCCTCAAAATCTGCATGTTTAATTTATGTTTACCACGGACCTTATTTTACTCATGAATTGAAAAAACCCATTATACAAACCCATCGAAAAATCTTGATGGAAGCACTGGCGAATTAGTCTTCCAGGATTTGATATCATACCTGCCCCACTCTATTATATTACATATTATATATTAACAGTACATGTATTTGCACCGAACCGTCATGGTATGGATGTCATGGTTTAGCGCATACAGTCAGACAACGAATACAGTTGATAAAAGGCGATCCACACTCCAATCTAGCAGCGGTTATGCAATGCCGTTTGAAGAACAGATGATCTATGCATAGATATGTTTACATATAATCTCTCAACCACTGTTTCAACTGCAGAAAGACATCAATAAAATAGCTTGTAAAATATCTCACTTAGCATTACATCTACTTCAGGCAAGTCATTTAGTGTCCACATCATGTTAGTTCAGTAGATAAATTAACTATAGAGCATATATTAATTATTAAATATATGTTTAAATAAAATTTGTCATGAAAACAAGTTATGACAGTAAC
>NC_090244.1:8553478-8575978 GCF_024489055.1 Chanodichthys erythropterus
AAGACTGTTCTTTTAACTAGTGTTCTTTTAAAAAAGTATCAGTTTCCACAAAAATATTCAGCAGAAGAACTGTTTTCTAAGGAGCCCTGCACATGACATGTGGGGGAGAACTATGCATATCATGGCCACAAATGACCAAATCATTCCCATGACTTACTAATAGCACAATTTACTAATCTGTTCTCTCGTTATACTAAATCGTGCACTGAATATAATAATTAATTCCCTCGTTTTCCTAAATCGTGTACCTTCCCACACATAGACTTTAATTGGGCGGGCCGCCCAAGTATATTTGGAGACACATTTTTGCTTTTATTATTTTTATCCTCTTATACTTTTATACCCGCGCAAGATAATGAAACCATCCACGATCTATAAACTAGTCGTTTCGTACCTGCTCGTTACGTGTGCGTCAGAACTGTTTTCTCCCGCTGACATTCCCACGGGCGCTGCATTTTGCAAAGTCACGAGGGGGCGCTGTTGCACGTTGTACAAGCTCGCGCAACAGCGCTTCAGACAGCTTCAAAGTGATTCTCAATCAATGAAAAGCGCAGATTTATGCCAAGCAATTGCTAATGAACTCAAGTTGATGAATTATTACAAAGTCTACTTTATGGCCTTTATATAAAATGTTTTAGACGATTGTAAGAATCTGAAGGATCAGCCTGCAATAGTACAGACATTTCAAAATAAGAGTACCTGTGTATTTCAGGCTTGTTTATAATTAAAAGTCACACGCTTAGTTTTTTCTTTTTCTTTTGAGCATTATTGGTATTTTGGTTACAAAATAAATTGTATTTAATTTAATTCATAGTAAATTAATGTAGTCTCCCCCACAGGAAGAAAAGACTAAGAACATTATTTGACACATATATTATTCATTTTATACATTTTACTAGTAAAATCTGTGTCCCGTTCACTGAGAGAGACACTATATGACAGCAAGGAGAACATAGGAAAAGGTGAACCATTTAAATGCTATAATTTTACAATGCATAATAATGCATAATATTAGTATGTAATTAAATGTAATATGCTATGTAATTAAAATTAATTTCAATAAATAAAAATACTGTTAAAAATCACACATTATTTGTTTGTCACATGTAGTAGACCATTTTTGTGCCGTGGGTAATAGGAGGATTTTTCGCCCGGCTACCACCGCAAGTATATTTCAAACTTGTGGGAAGCACTGTATCATAATTCATTCCTTCGTATTATTGTCAAAAGTACCGATTGAGCGCTGTTGAGCGGATTCGTAACCACCACTGAGCGTTCACGTGCTCATCAGATATGTCTGTGATTGGCTACAATGATCAGAGCTTAAAAAAACATGTTATAAATAGATCATTTTAATGCTCTTCACCAAGCACTTACACAGATACACATGGGAGCGTTTGAATGCAGGCGTCTATCAGCGGACTGGTTTGAAAACGCTTTCAAATTCAAACACTTCAGTGTGCTTTCTAACGCTCCCGTGGGTTGATCATTGTAGCCAATCACAGACATATATGTTAAGCACATGAACACAAAGGCTAATCAAAGGTGTTTACGAATTCGTTAAACAAAGCTCAAAGTGCCACATTCTTAAAATTTCAGTACTGACTTGGTATCGCCGTCAGTACTTTTGACAACACTATTCCCTCGTTTTACTAAATAGTGCACACAATATAATAATTTGTTCCCTCGTTTTCCTAAATTGTACACACAATATAATTAATTCCCTCTTTTCCTAAATCATGCGTACAATATAATCTATTCCCTTGTTTTTACTAAATCATGCACAGAACATAATAATTTGTTCCTTTGTTTTAGTTAAATCAAAATGATTTACTAACTCGAGGGAACAAATTATTATATTGTGCGCATGATTTACTTAAAATTAGGGAACAAATTCTTTGTGGCCACCAGTGTGTAATGCATTAAGTAATTAAATACTGTAATTTAATTACTTTTTCCTTTAAAAAGTTAAGTAAGGGATTACTCATTATATTTCAGTAATTTAATTAGTTACTTCTGATGTAATTTCATTAAATACTGTATATAGAACAATATAAAACAATAGTGGATTTAATATCAAAATTTTGCATCTAATGTTAAAATGTATGTTTTTAATGTAACCTCCCTTTAAATACTTACAATAATTCATGTAATTTTCTTTCATTATTTATTTGAAAAAATCATAATAGAAGCTTCATGTATATATATCTATATATATATATATATATATATATTATATATTATATATATTATATACTATATATTATATATATTAATTGCAATATATATATATATATATATATATATATATATATATATATATATATATATATATATATATATATATATATATATATATTATGTTTAACTGTATTTTTGATCAAATAAACACAGTCTTGGTGAGCTTAAGATACTTTTCAATAGTGTATTGCCATTAAAGTTTTTTGGGTCAGTAATTTTTTTAATGTATATTCATATATATTCAAGTGTGTATGTGTCTGTTTTTCAGCAAAGCATCTGTACTCATTAGTGTATGCATAAATTATCGTCTCAAAATAGCACCAGTTAGAAGCCACCACTACTAGATGCCAAATGAAGGTTAACGGCTTCGGTGGAAACTCAAAATCTAGGTTTTTATACGGATATACAATCAGTTATGATTAAAACAACTTCCTTTAGCACCTCCACATAAGAAATCACAAAACTGTTTCCAAATCAGCATGAAAAAAGTGGGTTTTTCCAATGACATATCATCATGTTAATGGCCTTGACAGATGGTGTGTGAATACCCTGATCAATAACATTCCAGACCTCTTAACCTTCAGAAGTGCAAAGCAAGACCTGGAGAAAATGAGGCTATTGATCAGGGCAGAGAAGAAAGATGCGCACGACATGCTAGCAACAGGCTAACTGCTGCATGTGCGCTTCCACTAACATATTAACTTGCAGTCACAACCAGTGTTTTTCAATGCAAATTTTGTTTTGTTAATTACCTACTTCAAAATTACAGCTGCATGATATATCACAATAAAATCGATATCGTAACATGGCTTCATGTGGGAATGTGGCCTATGAATACTCAAGTGGAAATATATATATATATATATATATATATATATATAAAAAGAAGCCATTTGTTTTTAGGCACAGGCAGAGTGTGTGTAAGGTTGGGCAAAGTCCTGGCCACGGATTTGAGACTATAGCATGGAATTTTCTTACTCAAACCACTGCCTGCTGCTGCTTCTGATTTTTTTTTGAGGGAAAAGCTGCCCATAACTGCTGGTCTAGGATCAGTTTTCTCCGAAATAATAGCATATTGGCGAAACAGAATTGCCATGCGATCCAGTGTGTATCTGTGTTTGTGCTCTGGAGAACGTCAAAGGTTTCTATTTGCAATGTGTTTTTGCAGCATTGAGCAATGTAGCCAGTCACAGACATGTCTGTTGGTTTCTTCAACACAGTGGCCAATCAGAGGTGCTTAAGTTAGCACTGAACAATAATTCCTGCTTTTTTGAGCGGTGAGTGGACTTTCGCAAATCCTCTCAACATGTAAATAAAAGATTAATTGTGCACTGTAAAAAATGATCGTGATTTTAACAGTAAAAGACTGTAAAAATGCTGCGGTGAAAAACTGTCAATTGGTTTACAGAAAGTTTCCGTACTATATACGGTGAATAACTGTAATAGATCTAACGGTACATTTAATGTAATTTTACGGTAATATACCGTTAAATTCAAAGTTTTTGGATGTGAAAATTAACAATTCAATGTGAAATGTACAGTGAAAAACCGTAAATTGACATTCCCACAATTCCCTGCGTGACACCTCACATTTGATATATTTTCGTTGAAATAACTGTTTCTTCTTAGTTTTTCTCATTTTTTTTCTAATCAGTTATGTACATTAGGGGGTATGTTACATCTAATGTTGTTAAATTAATGTTTATTGCATTTTTAACATTTCATGCATGTTACCATGATGGTGTTTAGTGTGTGTGTGAATGACACTGTGTGCACCTTCTATATGTTAGTGTTGTCCTCCTCAGCTTGTGGAAAAGCTGCTTGTGATGAACATTGACTCATCATGTGACTCTTATCACCACAGATTTTTGTTTTTTATGTTGCTACTGTATTTTTTACGGTAAAGTTCTGGCAACCACAGCTGCCTGTTTTTTACTGTAAATTTTACTGGGATTTTTTTTTTTACAGTGTGCAATCAGTTTCATTGATTATAATGGAACTTTGTGAAATCGCGATGAAGTCCTTGATCTACTAGCAAAAAGTCTCTGGATCTAGACTTCCCGCTGCTTTGGAAGCTGATCAGTGCCATAATCGGAGAGATTGATGAGTGACAGCTTTTTACTTATTATAAATGGATATTGCACGCTTTTCTGTTAAAATTAACAGTGGTTTGTGAATGTAGGCGATTTAATAACAAATAATGGTAACCCTTTAGTTTAGGGTCCAATTCTCACTATTAACTAGTTGCTTATTAGCACATGTATTATTAGGATATTTTCTGTTTATTAGTACTTATAAAGCACATATTAATGCCTTATTCTACATGACCTCATTCTACATCTCTTAATCCTTCCCAGTACCTAAACTTAACAACTACCTTACTAACTATTAATAAGCAGTAATTAGGAGCTTATTGAGGCAAAAGTCATAGTTCATAGTTAGTTAAAGGGGTGGTTGATTATGATTTCATTTCTTTCTTTTTTTTTCAAAGAGTGTTACTATCCTGTCATTTTACGCCGGATTGCGTCACAAATGAGGGTCAATTAAAGCTGCATTTGCCCATGACGGCACACGCTAGTCGATGAGTTGAATCAACTCCATAGCAACTACATAAATTTATCCACTAACCATTCAGAAACATCCAGTTGCATTCTAAAAGTTGTACTTCTTCCTGAGCCTCTCCATCAGTGTCCAACTCCAGTGTGAACAATGTAAGGCTGAACACCATTACTGACAATCATCATTTTGGCTGCGTGAGATTCTCCAGCTTTGTTGTTGTTGAGCAGCCGAAGCGTGAGCTGTTAAAATGCCACCCTCTTCTGGAAAGAGAGCCTTTACAGACATTCTGGGGACACCAGAGACTTCTTGTAAAAGGGGCATTATAAGTCCCCTTTAATAGTGAGAATTGGACCCTAAACTAAATTTTGACCCAAATAATTTATCAAGAGCATTTAAGCTGGGAACTATTTCAAGGAAGTCGATTTAAATGTGTTTGCATATGGATGTAGGCTATAATTTGAAACAATTTTCACAAATATCTAGAAATATCAGAAAAATATATAAATTTCACAAATAATTATGGCGAAACAGCAAGTAACACATTGAATTAAAAGTGATTTTTTTTTGTAATTTTTAAACTCGTTATATTTGTTTTATTTACAACTTCATTTTTTTTTTTTTTAGTACAGTGAAGCTTTTCGTAAACGGTTCAGCCCTAAAAGGATTTTTTTTTAAAAAGCTTTTTTTTTTTAAATCATTATTTTTATTTTTAAAGTATATGAACTCCCCAACAAAAAACCCACTCACTCTAAACCCCCAATATTGTGCAGCCCTATGCAAAAGAACAACCAGTGCTATATACAGATATTTCATTAGTACTTTTTCAGCAGTGTAGTCTTTGTGCTTGACCCCCAAAAAAAGTGAGTTAAACAGTAACTATCTTTGTGTGTATTCTACCCCCTATAAGACCAGTCCTTGATCTACTAGCAAGAAGTCTCTGGATCTAGACTTCCCGCTGCTTTGGAAGCTGATCAGTGCCATAGTCGGAGAGATTAACAGCTCCTAGAGCATGTAAGCTTCTGTAGCCGCACAACTGATGCAGAAGAGCAAACACTGAAGTGAGTCCCTCCACAGGCTCAATCAAGGTATTGCACAAAGTCAGAAAGTTGACACCTCCGAATAAGAGAGCATTCTGTGTATGCGCAAAACCGACACTGCACATCGTTTTCTTAAGAGGATTTGGGATATCAGCTAAAAGCAGAGCGCTCATACAGGTATCTGTAGAGTTGATGGCTGAGTTAAGTCGAGGCGTGCTGATGCTGTGCCAAGTAGCAAAATCTACACACTACAATGTTACGTGAGTAAAGCTTTTTGGCTGAATCAAATGTGTTAAGTGTCAGATTAATGTTTGCACTTGCAAATCTTGCAAATGCAATACTAGCTTGATGATAGATCATAGCAAGTGTTTTAGTAGGTCTGATCTGAAACTAATTTAGCTGCTTTCAATATAGGAAAGTGAGATGAGATGGTATTGAGAAAGAGAATCAGAATTTAAAGGGATAGTTCACTCAAAAATTACAATTCTGTCATCGTTTACTCATCCTCACGTTGTTCCAGAATTATTATCTGTGGAAAAAATAAAAAAGCACAATAAAATTATCCTAAAAGTCCATGTGACTCATGCGAGGTGTTGTTATTGTTAACTAAAATTATTACAAATCATGTTTGTTAATTGAAATAAAGCTAAAAAAGTAAGCACTAGATGAAAGTACTAAAATTACTAAAACCAAAAGTGAAATAAAATAAAGCTAAATAGAAACATAAAAAAAATCACTAATAAAAGCATATAACAAAATTACCAAATCTAACATTAACATGAAAACTGAATATATATATATATATATAAAAAGCATAATAATATATACTTATAGTATACAAATAATACTAAAGTAACTCTGCTCATGTGCTAAATTATAATTCGTGTGTATATCTATGTCAGAGTGAAAAAACACAAGTTTAAGTTAAGCTAATCATCTCACTGAAATTTGCATATATGCAAAAAAGGTGCGTAAAAAAATAGGCCACATCAGAATGCTTTTAGGATGCGAGATTAAGGTAAACGGTCCACTGCAAACACCCTTGTAACTCACTTCAACCTTTTCAAACTTTATGAATGATTATTTGATAGAAAGTTCAATTAATGTGTGTAAGGAATTGGAAGCAAGCAGTGTACGGATGTTTCTAAAGCACGCAGTGCCATCTGCTGTTAAAAAATTAAGCTCAAAATCGATCGCGATACATACGGAAAATATCAGAATCGATCCAGAATCAATTCTCGATTTGCGATGCATCGATGTATTCCAATAGCCTAAAATAAGAATCAAGCACTATAGAAAAATAAGCAACTTTAAGTGAATATCGACCTAAATGTTCCTCATACAAAGCTATTGTATGGCACATATAGTACAGAGAACAGTGAGATGAGAGAGCGATGTGCAATCCGGTGAGAGTAGCATTTAACATCAGCAAAGCTGGAATTGCTCATACACATTAAATGAACTTGTCAGTTTCTCTACATCATGACTGATAGTAACTCACACCATCCGGCTTATTTGTAACAGAGATGAAGACAATCATCATCTCTTGTGGTAATGCTGATGAAAATGACAATAATTATGACGAGAGGGGGTAGGGGTGGGGGTTGTGGTACATACCATCCGCAGAAAGAAAAAAGGTAAATACTCCAAAAAAAATCTGATGACACATCAGAGTGCTCTATAAATCACTCACTTCCCTTCTTTATTCTGTTTCCTCTAAAACGAAAGAGGGGAAAAGTGCCAGGCAATGAGGGGGTGAACACGACACGCTTCACTGGCCATGACTGCACTCCCTGGGAAGAAAAGCAGTCTGTCAGGACCATTATTCAAGATAAAATGCCTTTTTTTTCCCCGTCTGATCTAGGTCCGTCTGAACCCATTCTTAAAGGAACAGCCCCAGTGGAAATAAAAAATAACACAAAAATGCATTTAAAATACATTTTCATGACTCCAAAAGAAACTGAAATAAAATGAAAATATCAACAAATTACTTTTAGTTTTGCATACGTGGTATAATTAAAACAATTAAAAAAAATAAACCTTAATAAACAACCCAAATGCATTAAACATGGAACTGCAAGATATCAATAATATTACAAAACTAGTGGGGGGGGGGGGGTATAAAAAATTCTAAACTAGTACACTTTAAATAAATAAATAAATAAATAAATATAGGAATTAAAACAAAATCTAACACTAGATAATTGTAAAAAATAAATAAATAAGTAAATAAATAAATACATTAAACAAAAAAAATAAATAAATAAATATATTAAAGCACAAATAAATAAATAAATAAATAAACAAACAAACAAAGAAACAGTTTTAGTAAAAAAAAGAATGGAATGCAACAGAAACAAAATCTAAAACTAGAAAACTATATATATATATATATATATATATATATATATATATATATATATATATTATGTCTATCAATATATAAATATATATATATATATATATATATATATATATATATATATATATATATAAATATAAAAATCTATATATATATATATATATATATATATATATATATATATATATATTAGGGCTGTCAAACGATTAATCACGATTAATCGCATACAAAATAAAAGTTTGAGTTTGCCTAATATATGTGGGTGTACTGTGTGTAATTATTATGTATATATAAATACAAACACATCCATGTATACATTTGAGAAATATTTACAAGTATATGTATTTATTTATATTTTTATATAATTTATATTATATATAAATACATTTTTTGTACATAAATAACATATTTCTCTTAAATATATACATTAATTTGTGTGTATTTATATATATACATATTAATTACACACATTCCCCACACATATATTATACAAACTTATATATATATATATATATATATATATATATATATATATATATATATATATATATAAAATCAAACTAACCAAATAAACAAACAAACAAACAAACAAAAGAACAAACAAACAAACAAACAAAACAAAACAAAAACTAGAGCACTGTAATAAAAAAAATAAAAAAATAGGAATGGAAATTAAATCTAAAACTAGAAAACTAGCCAATCAACCAACCAAACTACAGACAAACAAACAAAAAAACAAGAAAAAAAATCAAATCTAGAACAATGTAAAAATAAATTAAACAAACAAAAAACTTAAATAATAAATAGAATAAACAAACAAACCAGCAAATAAACAGAATAAAGCACAAATAAATAAATACAAAATAAACAAACAAACAAATAAAGAAAGAAATTAGTGCATAAAAAATATTGGAATCTAATATAACAGAAACAAAATCTAAAACTAGAAAACTGTAAAAACAAAACAAAAACAACAACAAAAAAACAACAACCAACAAACAAACACAAAAAAAAAAAACTATGGAAAAAAAAAAAAAATCAAAACTAGAGCACTGTAAAAAATTACAAAAATAGAAATGGAAACCAAACATAAAAAAAACAACAACCGGTAAATGTAAAAATAAATAAAACAAACAAAACAACTTTAAATAAATAAATAGAATAAACAAACAAACTAACAAACAAAAAAACAAATAAGTAGTATTAGTAAAAAAAAATAAATAAATGAAATTAATGGAATGGAATGGACACTAAATCTAGAACTAGAAAGCTGTCAAAAAACTGTTTAAAATAAATCAAACTAACCAAAACAAACAAACAAATAGGAATATAATGGAATGAAAAGTAATGAAATCAAATGCTAAATTGAAAATAAAATACAAATGAAAATTTAAAAAATAGAAAAACCCTTCTAGTTCTCCCATTATTCCTGAATATAACCATCACAGCGTAGACTGTAAAGTCATCATCAATTTTTAATTACAAAGTAATCTGACTTCAATGTATTATTTATACTGGTTCTCTTTAACAATGACTATAAACTAGATGAAATGACACTTCCGTTATGCCTCAGCAATCAAGGCAATTTTCCTATGGAGGACTTCAGAGCCAGTCTAGCCTGACGTGCCCTGCCCGCTATAGCTTCCTTCCAGCATACTCCCACAGTGAGTGCCTCAAATCGTCCAATCACAAACTCATCAGAGCAGTAAAGCTTCATGACAACGCAGACACCATCCCCTCCGCCTGTAAACATAGTCCAAGTCCACTATCATCTGCGCATGAGTTCACATACAAGCTGCGGGCTGCGCTCTGAGCAATACAAGAGCAGCGAGAAGATGCTGCAAATTCTGAGACGGTTCCTGATGGAGACAAAATGAGAGGGTCAGTCTATTCAAGTTAAATTTGCTGGGTCCTTCTGCATTTGCTGGAGAGTTAATCTGATATATGGCCATAGGCTGAATCTATTTACGTAAGAGCCTCTGCCCTTGGCTCATAGATCAGTCAAGCAGCCCTTGCTTGCTCTGTACCCTCTGTAATGGATGACTGCAGAAAGAAGCAATGCAGGTGCACCTTAAGAAACCCTAAACTGGGGAACAAGCCACGGCAGGGAAGTTAGGCCGTGAGGCAGGTTATAAATATTTGCTCTGGCCATTCTTCTTCCAGTATCAAAGAGCACCTCCAGCAGGGTTGAGGAAAAATGGGATACATGTAACAGTAAAATATGAAATATCCAGTAACACTTTATTTTAATGTCCTTGTCACATATGTTACATGTAATTATTACAATAATAACAATAAACTACATATAATTACATGCAGCTAAACCTAAACCAAACCCTTATCCTAACCCTATGATACACTGTAAATCTTTAAGTTAAGAAATTCAAAGTTTAAGTAAGCAGAACTCATACATTTTAATTGTTCTTAAAATGTTTGAGTACACTAATTCATACATTTATCTTAAAATTTTCATGTAACCTCAATGTGAAGCTACAACACTTTTGTGTGCACTTTTTAATGCAATTTTAGCATTTACCCTCCCTTTCGAGTGTCATGGGTAAAGCATGCTGGGAAATAGATTCCCAGCCCAGTTTCAGTTAAACTTAAGTCCTTCTAAATTAAAAGAAATACGTTCATAAAACTCAAAACAATGAAACAATTCAGTTTACTTAAAATATATCAGTAGTGTGAACTTGAAAGAAAAAGAAAGTGCTAAATACCCATAAAAGTTAATTTGCCTGAACTCATTTGTTTAACTAAGTTTGTCCTACTCAAACCAATTAATTAATTAATCAATTAATTAAAGAGTTAGGTTTTACAGTGAGTACGTGTTGTTAATTAATATTACTCAGTACTTAAATGTATGATTTCACTGTAACAAGGACACCTTAAAATAAGGTGTAACCAAATATTTTATATTTTACTGTTGCATGTATCCTATTAGGCTTAGTATTTTGTGTTCTGTTAAGGGACAGTTCACCCAAAAAAGTAAAACTATCATCATTTACGATCACAAAAGAAGATATTTTAAAGAATGTTTCAAACATATTTTGTCCATATAATGCAAGTAAATCAAGTCCAAAACAGTCCAAAACAACACTGAGATTTTAAAAGTATCTTCTTTTGTGATCAACAAGAAGAAAAATGAGCATTATGAAAGTAATTTATGGATTTTAATATGATGATGAAAGGGAAGGAAAAAAATGTAAAGAACAAGAGAAGGAATGATTTTCATGTAATTTTCAAATAAAATAACATGGCGTTTTAGTCCCAATTAAATTAAAACCGACGAAAAGTAAATCAACATGACATGATGAAATACAGACCAAATTTAACAGATATTTTAAAAGACAAAAACTATGACTAAAAAAAAAAAATGTAAAAATGAACAGCAACTGAACTGCCATCTGCTTCAAAAGATTAAATTTTTATTCAACAGTTCAATAAACAAGAAGCTTATATGGAGCTTACACTACACTACCATTCAAAATTCGGGGGAAGGTACGATTTTTTTTGTTTTTTAAGATGTTTTTTAAAGAATTTTCTTATTATGCATTCCAAGGCTGCATTTATTTGACCTAAAAATACAGTTAAAAAGTGAAATATTTTTACAATTTAAAATAGCTGTTTTCATTTGAATATGTTTTAAAATGTAATTTATTTCTGTGATTCAAAACTGAATTTTCCTTGAGAATGATCCTTCAGAAATCATTCTAATTTGCTGCTCAAGAATCAGTTTTTATTAATGTCAAAGTTGAAATATTTGTGTTGCTGAATATTTTTTTGTGAAAAACTTGATAAATTTATTACAGGATTCTCAGAGCAGCATTTATTTGAAATAGAAATATTTTGTGGCATTATAAATGCCATTACTGTCAGTTTTGATCAATTTAATGCACCCTTGGTGAATAAAACATACTGACCCCTAACTTTTCAGTTGTACTGTACATTATAAACTAAATTTGTCCACTTAGTTCATATATTTTCTCTCCAGCAACGAAAATAGTTCTGAAAGAATCCAAAGAATCAAGCTTTGTGTGTAGCCAATCAGATCGGTCTGAAACGCCGCAAACACACAAGCAGAGCGATACAAACAGTGCCGAAAATGCTACAAATTACATTTAACAGCCTGTACTGAAATATATTTCAAAAACAGCCCTCCATGATTTCAAGCATGTGTCTGAGAAAGAAAGATGGATTGTGTGCGAGCGACTCTAGATGAGAGTGAGCAAGCAAAGATGAAACAGATGGAGAGTGATAGTGGTGCTCAGGGAAGAAGGGTAGCAGAGACCTAGTGAAAGAGAGCAGGTCTTTTTTGAGCCGGCTTTCTATGTGAGAGGAGGCCTGTCTGAAGAGGTTATTTATTTTTCATCTAGAAATGGAAAGTTAAGAGTGATGTGGAGAGAGCCCTGGTGGAATTACACTGGAGACTGATGAGACGATGGAGTCTCCGGGGATTATTCGCTCCCGCTCTCGGACGTCTTGATCTCAAGGAGGGAACTGTTGCTCGATGTCTCTCATCTTAAATAGTTGCGCTTTCTCAAAGCCTCCTCAATAGGTGTCCTCCTTCTCATTTCAAACTCAATTATAGCACCAAGTGAAAGCTCTGGTGCTCCATAATCAATCCACAGTCCCATAAGGCCTCAGGAACATGCGCTCCGTGGGACGGATCATTAAGGGCCCACTAGTACACTTTGCCTTATTATGGAAAAACCTAGTTCTTGTTGCCTCCTGCATGGCCTGGTCTCACAGAGCAAAATAGAGTACTTTTCCTGGTTAGTGGCAATATCTACTGCTAATTCTGTTCGCATACAGCTGAATTAGTGGGTGTTCTTTCAGCTATGGGCACCTTTATGTCCCACAGGTTGATTTTTATTACAGATTGAGCTCTTTATCCTTTAGGCAACACTATTTTGATAGTCCACTTTAGACATTCTACTGACTATAAGTAACTTTGCAACTACATGTCAACAGTCAGACAGTCAGCTTAATATATCCTAACACTTTTTTTGATGGTCTCCCAACATACCATTCAATACTAACTACAAGTAATTTTGCAACTACATGTCAACTACCAGTCATCAGAGTTTCAGTAGACTGTCTGCTTAATATCTGCTAGCACTTTATTCTGATGGTCCCCAACAGACCATTTAGTACTAACTACAAGTAACTTTGCAACTTCATGTCAACTACCAGTCACCAGAGTTTTAGTAGACTGTCTGCTTAATATCTGCTAAAACTATTTTAATGGTCCCCCAACAGACCATTCAAACCTAACTACAAGTAATTTTGCAACTACATGTCAAATACCAGTCATCAGAGTTTTAGTAGACTGTCTGCTTAATATCTGCTAACAGTTTTTTTAATGGTCCCCCAACATACCATTCAATACTAACTACAAGTAATTTTGCAACTACATGTCAACTACCAGTCATCAGAGTTTCAGTAGACTGTCTGCTTAATATCTGCTAAAACTATTTTAATGGTCCCCCAACAGACCATTCAAACCTAACTACAAGTAATTTTGCAACTACATGTCAAATACCAGTCATCAGAGTTTTAGTAGACTGTCTGCTTAATATCTGCTAACAGTTTTTTTAATGGTCCCCCAACAGACCATTCAAACCTAACTACAAGTAATTTTGCAACTACATGTCAAATACCAGTCATCAGAGTTTTAGTAGACTGTCTGCTTAATATCTGCTAACAGTTTTTTTAATGATCCCCCAACAGACCATTCAATACTAACTACAAGTAACTTTGCAACTTCATGTCAACTACCAGTCACCAGAGTTTTAGTAGACTGTCTGCTTAATATCTGCTAAAACTATTTTAATGGTCCCCCAACAGACCATTCAAACCTAACTACAAGTAATTTTGCAACTACATGTCAAATACCAGTCAGTAGAGTATCAGTAGACTATCTGCTTAATATCTGCTAACACTTTATTTCAATGGTCCCTCAGCAGACATTCTACTGACTATAAGTAACTTTGCAACTACATGTCAACTACCAGTCATCAGAGTTTTAGTAGACTGTCTGCTTAATATCTGCTAACAGTTTTTTTAATGATCCCCCAACAGACCATTCAATACTAACTACAAGTAACTTTGCAACTTTATGTCAACTACCAGTCATCAGAGTTTTAGTAGACTGTCTGCTTAATATCTTCTAACAGTTTTGTTTGATGGTCCCCCAACATACCGTTCAATACTAACTACAAGTAATTTTGCAACTACATGTAAACTACCAGTCATTAGTGTATTAGTAGACTGTCTGCTTAATATCTGCTAACACTTTTTTGATGGTCCCCCAACATACCGTTCAATACTAACTACAAGTAATTTTGCAACTACATGTCAACTAACAGTCAGTAGAGTATCAGTAGACTATCTGCTTAATATCTGCTAACACTTTATTTCAATGGTCCCTCAGCAGACATTCTACTGACTATAAGTAACTTTGCAACTACATGTCGACTTATTCTACTAAACCTAACCCTAACCTAACAGTCAACTAATACTCCAATGCAGTGGTTCCCAACCTTTTTTATGCCAAGGCCCAAACTCCTCTCCAAATCAAGCATCCATTATAAAACACTCACAGTACATTAATTTTGACAACTTCGCAAATATATTGAACTGTGTTCATGCAGAAATATGATGCTATAGCGATCAGTGAGTCGTGAGCTCAAATGTGCGGTTTGTTTGCGAATAATAACGGACTTGCGCATGCCTTATGAATGACTCCTGTATGTAATAATATATATATAATAATAATAATAGTATTAATAAAAATAATATAATATTATTATAATGTTCCAATCAGCATAATAGAATGATTTCTGAAGGATCATGTGACACTGAAGACTGGAGTAATGATGTTGAAAATTCAGCATTGCCAACACAGAAATAAATTACATTTTAAAATATTTAAAACTGTAATAATATTTAATGATATTACATTTATTTAATGAATTTCTAAACACAAATGTAGCCTTGGTGAGCATAAGAGACTTAAAAAAAAAAAAAAAAAAAAAGATCTTACTGACCCCAAACTTTTGAACAGTAGTGTACACTTTTGGACATTGTTAGTAGACAAACTCAATAAACTAGTTAGAGTGTTAAAAGTGTGTTCTGAATGACTTGATGTTCTGCAAGTCTACAGAACCACAATTGGCCAAAGTTGAAGAAACTCCCAAAAACAAATGGAAAGTCCATTGAGCGACACCAAGGGGTTTAACTAGCTTGGCGTCTTTACTCGCCGCCACTTTTAATGAGCAAAAATGTCAAATTCTTTCACAGGATAGATCTCATCTGGGAGGTTCTGGAGAGTAGTGGAAAAAGTAATATGCTAAAAATAAGCGCCGCAGCCCTACCCAGCACAGAGGAACTTTCCCTGTAGTAATCAAGCAAGTTCTGAGCTTAAGTTTACCGAGGGAGAATAATTAAGGTGACACCGGTGCTGCTTTGGTACATCCTCTTGCAAACTCTCACCTGATGATGGTGTTGGGTCCTTTGCTTTCTGACGGCGCTCGTGATGACTACATTTCGACACTCAGGTCCCCTTGCACATAGCCGCCGGAGCCGAGGGGACGCGGATATGTAACATGGCCTCATTTTGCTAGTTCGGCAGAGGCTGCGTGGTGCTACACCATGAGGAGCACAGAGCAGGCGGCCTTGATTATTTCCTCAAATAGAAACATGTCCACTGGCCGCTAATCTGCTCGGCAGTGCCAGAGCGGGTGCAGGCATTCAGAGCGCAACAATGGAAGTGGGCAAAATCTAATGTTCACACCTCTGTTATTCCCTCCTTTCTCTTCCACTCAAGTTCCTCTTCAAGGAATATTTTGGGGCTAAGTACAAGTTAAGCTTAATCAACAACACTTGTGGTTGTGCGATTACTTAATATTTAATATTAATTATATTGAATATTAGTTGAATATCCCCTCCACCTGCCGCCACCCTTCTCCATCCAGTAGGTAGAGGAGGGGAACTGCTGAAGAAGCAGTCCATGGCAATTAGGCCTTAGAGTGCACTTTATTTTGGTCCTCACTGCCAAATTAGGTTATATAATAAATGAGAAAGAAAGGGCGAGAGAGAAACAGAAAAACGGCATATAGAGAACAGATGAAGTCTAAATTTAAACCCCACTCAACATGAGTCACTGCCCCCAATGCTTCGGGCTAGCCGGGGTCTCGCTGTAGTCTTAAAGATGTTGTGGTGAATGCGCTCTCGTAGACATCCACCATAAGTCACACGATGCACCATCTCACCACCTCTAAGAAAGGATGGGAATTCAGAATGGCCAGTAGCTAGCTTCCATGTCATCTTTTTTCCTGCCAACAGATGCACTATGAGCTTAATGGACCTCAGCTCACACAACACTTCTGAAAAGCCTTCACTAATTAACAACAGCATTAACTGAAACCTTCAAAGGTGTGAGCTGAATGCCACAAGCACAGAAAAGAGTATAATACAAGCAGGAAAGGTGTGACTATATAAACAAAGCTAAAAAAAGAAGTATGGTGCAAAATACCACACTTAACTCTTAAAGGTGCCCTAGAGCACTTTTTCACAAGATGTAATATAAGTCTAAGGTGTCCCCTGAATGTGTCTGAAGTTTCAGCTCAAAATACCCCATCGTTTTTTAGTTGCCTATTTTGGGGCATAATTATAAATGCGCCGATTCAGTGCGCGTCCCCTTTAAATGCTCGAGCTCCCCGCCCCCAAGCTCGCAACTCTATAATGCATTGCATAAACAAAGTTCACACAGCTAATATAACCCTCAAAATGGATCTTTACAAAGTGTTCGTCATCAGATCATGTAAGTATGGTATTTATTTGGATGTTTACATTTGATTCTGAATGAGTTTGATAGTGCTCCGTGCCTAAAGCTAACATTACACACTGTTGGAGAGATTTATAAAGAATGAAGTTGTGTTTATGAATTATACAGACTGCAAGTGTTTAATAAGAAAATAATGACGGCTCTTGTCTCCATGAATACAGTAAGAAACGATGGTAACTTTAACCACATTTAACAGTACATTAGCAACATGCTAACGAATCATTTAGAAAGGCAGTTTACAAATATCACTAAAAATATCATGATATCATGGATCTTGTCAGTTATTATTGCTCCATCTGCCATTTTTCGCTATTGTCCTTGCTTGCTTACCTGCATATAGTCTGTGTGCTGCTCCAGATGTTAATACTGGCTTGCCTGGAACATGGGCTGGCATATGCAAATTTGGAGGCGTACATATTAATGATCCCAACTGTTGAGTCACAGTCGGTGTTATGTTGAGATTCTCCTGTTCTTCAGAGGTCTTTTGCACAAATCAAATTTACATAAGGAGGAGGAAACTCACTGTATGTCATTTCCATGTACAGAACTCTAATTATTTAACTATGCCGAGGTAAATTTAATTTTCAATTCTAGGGCACCTTTAACGGCTTTGAACGCACACCATATACCTAAGATAATCAATCATTTCAGTTGGTGACAGAGCATTTTGTCTAGTTTGTCCGCAGCTGGGTATGAGTTAAAAATCCATACACATAAAGACAGGACTCAGCTTTGAGAAAATACCTTCGAAACTTGGAGATGCTGGCAATTGTATCACCTGTGTGGTCAGCAACTCAGCAGAGCCAATCTCAAATGGGATTTTAATAGATTTTGTGTCCGCTTCCCAGAACTGCAGCATTTTCAGTCTCTCTCGTATTTCCCTTCCACCTCTCTATCTCCGTCTCGCAAAGGTATGGCCTCTCTACCATGGTTTGGACATTAACAGTTACCCCAACACACTTCACCCTAGAAAGCGTTCACTTTTACATAACTCTTTTAATAATGGAGCAGACGCTCTTGTGCTTTGCCTCTCCAATCGCCCTGTCAGTCCTGCGTGTGACATCGAAACAATAATAAGCAGGTTTGCGGGGTTATTTTTAGAAATCGGGGGAAGTGGGAGACGAGATAAAAACGCAAATGAGTCACTGCCTCTCCACATGCTTGTATTCAAGAATGGCATGGCCTAAATCCCAGTTAAACTCTTATCGGAAGTTCGCGTTTGAATCTCATACAGGCTAATGGAATGGAAAGGCAGATGTAATGGAGTGTTCTGATCTTCACGAGCAAATAAACCATCTAAAACAGAATATCACTCTTCAAATTTTGCTCTTGAAACGCAAGTAATCCTCAGCATCAGAGAAGCTAATCTGAGTACTTTTTGTCAGCTAATTAGACACACAAAAATAGGCATTGCACTTCAGGGCAAAAAAAAAACTCTTACACGTTTGGAAAAATAAAACAGCTAGACATGTTTGGAATCTGTTAGTCTCTATCCTGGTCAACAGCCTAAAGTCTTAGTGGAAACATCCGCTACACGAGCAAGCAAACACAAATGCTAACGGCAACAAATTTGAAGCATGTGTGTGAAGAGATTCAGTTTCTCAGTTGGTCACATTTATATTAGGTGTCTGTAACTACATAAAAAAACTGTGTAATTATAGATGTAATTACAGAAATTAATTACAGCTGTAATTACATGCAGCTATTTTTAAAAATATAAGTACAATCTAAAAACATGTAAGTTCAAAATAAGTGTTTTGTAACGAAACAAATAATTCAAATGTTAGTACATAGTTAAAGACACCTAATATAAATCGGGACCACTAAGTTTTGTTTAGAACAAGCCTATGATGGTTTGGGCTATTTTAACAGTGTTGCTGCGGGTTGTTCATGTCCTCAGGTTGAAGGGACCCCAAATAACATGATATTTAGCCCCCGGAATGCTAATTTTACCAGGGGAACCCGGCCAAAAAGACACGTATTTTACCCCAAAATGCAATTGGGCTAGTTTTGAGCTAGCAAGTGGGTGGGTTTTGTTTTGTAAACCTGGCAACCCTGATGAGTATTGCCCACTTTCAGCAGTGCACAAAAGGTGTACCATTAGGTGGAATCGCAATGTTATCCATAATGCAGTTTTTCGTGCATCATAACAAATCTGCAGCGTTGAAACCCAACAATGGTTGGAAGTTCTGACTGGTTTGTGGACATGAGGAAAAAACTATACTAAATGTTAGGGATGGGAAATATATTTTCCAAATGCATCGCAAATCGATTCTGAGCTTAGTTTTTAACAGCAGATGACGCTCTAGGCTATTTTTTTAACCACATGCTCAAACACTGATATTTTATCGTCTCAAAATAGCGTGCGGTTGAGTCTGACAATGTACTTGCACCTCAGAATGCTTTTATGACGCAAGATTAATGTAAACAACCCACTGCAAACACCCTTGTAATTCGCTTCAACCTTTTAGAACTCTATGATTATTTCATAGAATATTCAAGTGGTGTATGTAAGAAATTGGAAGGAAGCAGAGTACGGCTGTTCCTAAAGTATGTAGTGCCATCTGCTGTTGAAAACTGAGATATAAGAGAGAGATTTAAGAGAGAATTGCGCGATACATACAGAAAATATCAGAATCGATTCAGAATCATTTCTTGATTTGCGATGAATCGATGTATTGTCCCAGCCCTACTAAATGTTACTAATAAAATGCAAATAAGCATATAATCATGCCTAGTTAGGATAGCAAAATAAATAACGCTTCTAATATATTTGGTTAGTAACATCAAAAATGAGCATTCAATCAAATGCTACATTTTTTGTGGCATTTGTTAGAAGCTAGCCAGGTGCAAAACCAGTTAAGAATGAACACAAAAATAACAAATATCATGACAGTTTTGTAGACTTAAGGCCAATTAAAACTGTAGACCAATGCCGATAGTCACCAGATTACAGCACGTCACATCTCAGACATGTTCAGTTGGTGAAAACAAGCTCTGACAGATGCCAACAAACCCTGACAGGGGTAACACACTGATCTGACAAAACCTGGCATGGTGTGAATTAGCCTTTAAGGCCTGTTCACACCAAGAATGATGACTATAACCAGGCCTTGACATTAACTTTTTTTGCTCTCCAGCCACTGTGGCTAGTGAGTTTCCAAAGTTACTAGCCACTCAGCATTTTCACCGGCCACAATTTTGTCATCGATACAATGAAAACTGCCACACAGATGTTTTTAATATTATCTCATAATTTGGCAGCAGGTATATTAGGCTGCTGTCACTTTAAGACCTGATGCACTGATCCATTACACTGTTACGTATTTTCTTTCTCAACTGTTTACGTTCACTTAAAGTCCCCAATAGGTTAATAGTTTTATCCCTTAAAACTCATCTTTGATCACAAAAATGACACTTTTTTTCGGTGAAAAAATAGCTTGAATTTAACTCTACAGCCTTGCCTCATTTAATATACGTAGATCAATGAATATGCAAACAAGCCCCTCCCCCAATCACTCACACAAGCTCAGACGAGATCCACTCGGTCAACTTGCTGAGGTAAACGCTGCTCAATGGTGTCGCTTTTTATAATGTTGGACACATAACGGTAGTTAATATGATTAGCCTTTTGCTTGACTATGTTATCAAACCAGCAATGGTGCTGACTTATGAATTTGCACATGATTTGTCTTAAAGCATATTAAAAGCACCAGATAGACATGTAAACAACATTAAAAACTTGATTTTCACCACAGGGGGACTTTAAAACCAATCTGATCTAATGGAAAGACGTACCTGTGGGAAAATTTTAGCAAAACGCAAAACACGTACCAATACATACATATCACAACAGCAAGAACTTTTAATCGTTTTCATAAACAGTTATGATTACAGGGTCAGATTATGGATTAATAAAGACTTGTTTTCTCCTTGCACAATATTATGTTATGATGTTACCAAAGTGCATGATTTGTGAACAAATACTTTTTGGACGCTGCATCGCTTAACCAGCTCCATATGTTTCACTTTTCTGTTGTAAAAAGCTTGCTTGGTAGCTCAGCTGGTACGGAAATGTACTTAGGATGCGGAAGCCTTGGTTACTATATAAAATGGTATGGTATATGGTTACTAACTATATAGTTATCATTATAGTTATCATCCCTGGTGTGAACGGGCCTTCACAGTGTACCTGTAATGCCTGCCTTTTAAAAAATAAAATGTATATATAAGCAAGGAAAAAAACAGACTACACATTTTGTTTTTTAGCATGATGCCACCATGTGCTATTTCTGGCCTGAGAGAGTGCACTGATCCATGACGTCTTTCTTCTAACTGGCAGCCTGTTTGAAAACTAAAAGCACAGCGCCTCCATTTCACAAATAAAACCTCAGTGTCTGCCTTTCTCAAACCTTCCCAAACATTGCTACCCACCTTTCACGCTTATTTTATAGTCTTATAAGCGTCCGTTTGCTGGTGTCTCCATCTGCTGAAGCTGTGGTCCTCTGAGGCAAACGCCACCTTTTCCACAACACAAGAGACGCCCGCAGGAGCTGCGACCAACGAGCGAGACATCCATCAACGCCGGGCCAATTCCCCATATGCATGCGTATAAATTACAGTATACACGCTGCCTCCCTGCTTGGCCTGGAGCTCTGCGGGAGGCATGAGGACGGAGGAGAGAGAGATAGAGAGTGCTTATCTTAATGAAAATGGTGGAACACTGCCCTGATTATAGCTGCACCGAGTGGCCTGAGAAAGACAGAGGGAAGAGGAAGGAGACAGGATGATTGCACAGCAGGATCTTGGTCATCCTGTCTGTGGTTTTATGAAAGGGGTGCTTAAGAGCAATGAACGTATTTGAATATTTTATCTGTTGAATGAATCAGTTGAAGCTGTTCAGAACAGTCTGAATCATATGTTCATGGATCGGACTGAATCAGTCCGAACAGTTCTCGAGTCAATATCCAGGGCTCAACAATAAGGATGGCACGCAGGTTCAGCTAACGGAACGAGTAATGGAAAAAGTAATCTTCTACATAGATTTTTATGGCTTGCAAACTTAAACGTTATGATATTTTGATGAGAAATCAGCAGAATCTGCAACAACAATCCAGCTGGCTAACATACAGTCAAACCAAAATGTATCCAGACACACATTTCATTAGTACAGTTTATTCACTATAGTCTTAAAAAATGGCAATAAAATATGACAAGATCTCAGAATTAATCTGTGTCGGAAAACATGAATCTTAATTATGTCAGATAACACTTTAGTAAAACATGTTCAGGTCAAAGTGTCTGAATAATTTTTGGTTCCAAATTTTTATCAATTTTACTTGTATGAAGAACTTTTTGGGTATAATATGTCACAGTTTACTTTATTTTGCTATCCTCATTTACATAAACAAAATATAGTGTCCTGCACCCACTAGTAAAAAAAAAAAAAA
>NC_090244.1:8578478-8600978 GCF_024489055.1 Chanodichthys erythropterus
CAGACTGCTTTACAAACGAGGGTTAAATCAACGCTGGATTTGCACAAAAGATTAACATGACGGCACACGCTAGTCGATGAGTTGGATCAACTCCACAGAAACTACATAAATTTATCCACTAACCATTCAGAAACATCCAGTTGCATTCTAAAAGTTGTAACTTCTTCCAGAGTCTCTCCATCAGTGTCCTACTCCGGTTTGAACAATGTAAGGCTGAACACTGTTACTGACAATCCTCATTTTTTCTGCGTGAGATTCTCCAGCTTTGTTGTTGTTGAGCAACCGAAGCACGAGCTGTTAAAGCTCCGCCCTCTTTTGGAAAATGGGCCGGGTGCAGCAGCTCATTTGCATTTAAAGGGACACACACAAAGTTTTTGAAAGTTTTTTCAGGAATTGATTGGATGGCTGTGGTTTGCTATTGGTAGATCTCATGTGAGTGACAGGTTGCCCCGCCCCTGCACCAGTAAACACATCATCAGAGAAGAGAAGAAATATCGCTTGGATTTTAAAAAATAATGATGTGTTGAACACAAAAGATGGCATTTTGAAGAATGTTTCAAATGCTTTTATCCATATTAAGTCAATGGAACCAAAACATTCAAGCTCCAAAAACAACATAAAGATTACGTCAAATTAATTCATACGAGGCTTCTGGAGCAAAACAATCACTTTGTTTGATGAAAAGGTCAAACTGTATGTTTACTATCAAATCAGAAATGTCATGACGCTTGAGGTTTTTGTGTCATGATTCAATTAATTTTTAAATGAAAATATGACCAAAAATCTAATCAAATAGTGCATACATTACTCATATTTCTACATAACACTGGTCAAAGTCCAAATGTGAGGGGGAAACCTAAAATATACAAATTAAATACACACAAAAAAAAAAAAAAAAATCACACAAGAGGATGTAGTACCTTCACGCCACTGTGATTGGCTGATTACCCTGTCAATGCAATTATGACCTTTTCTTGTGTTTGCCATTGGACCGCAAATTAGCCTGAATGAGTCAAACTGGCGTAATGGACAGACTAATTACAAACTGAACCACTCACCTGGACAACTCTGCAATAAAAGTGAGTAAGATGTTTTTAGAGACCATGCTTCTCTGTTTATCGTGCATTTGTTGACAAATGGAGGATAAAAGAAGGTGAAAATCAAAAAAAAACAAAAAAACAGATAGTAACAATAAAATATACACTAAATAGGTTTTTATTATATTGTAGCACAGATTTTAGATATACAAAGATGGTGCACTCATATTACTTCCGCAACAGCGGAATATGTCCCACCTTCTAAATAAAAGAGCCAATCGCCAATTGGTAAAGTCATCGCATCACTACAGCTGCCGTTAGAAGCTCCAGTTGCTATAAAATCAGAACTGCACATGCGCACTGGCTGGTCCAGCCTGAAAAATACGCTATGTGAGCTTTCAAAGCTAGCCTGCTATTGGTAGCCTCTCTGAAATTGCCTACCCTACCTCTAAGCTTGAACACATGAATTTACACTAAATGCAACAAAAAAAACAAAAACATCATTTCTGTGACTGAGTCAACAATGGTGATGAAGAGAAGCACTTTACTTCATTTCATTGGGAAGGTCAAAGATCTTCTGGGCAGACATAATTCAAGTGAATGGGTGAATCATCTGAATGAACCAATTCACTAAAATAAACCAGACTTCCCAACACTAAACGTGTGAGGAAAAAGAGGACAGAAGAGCATGTAAAACAACAACAACAACAACAACAGAGGCTGTTGTTCACATTACACAGCCTCTTGTTGGAAAATGTATCTCGTTACTGGAAAAGCTACACTTTTATGACACTAACAAGCTACGGTCACACTACTAAAAAATGTAGGTATGTTCACTACTTTTAATGAAAAACTCCCAACAATTTTTTGTGAGTGTATATCTGTCTCTCTGAACACATGCGTCTTAGTATTTGTATATAAATGTGTATCAGTCAATATGTTACTTTCCTCTCATCTAACTGTGCCTCAGGGACAATGGAGGAACTGAGCAGAACGTGACTTTAATTGAACAGGAACTGTGCTGAGGAGCAAAAGGACCGCCTTAGTGGGGGGAGAGTGATGTGCAGACTGAGAGAAAAACAGCTTTGTACACCCAATTACATGACATTCAACACAAGACATACAGATTAGACATAAGAATACAGCACAGAAAGTGGGTAAAACAGATTAAAAATAGACAATGTGATTTGGAAAATGCTATAAAGAGAGAAAAACAGACGCCTGCCTTTACATGACACAACTTTAATGACATCTGATTCATAATCCGTAGGGTTTAATATGCACCCTTTGCAGCTATAACAGCCTCAACTCTTCCGGGAAGGCTTTCCAAAAGGTTTAGGAGTGTGTTTATGGGAATTTTTGACCATTCTCCTAGAAGCGCATTTGTGAGGTCAGACAGTGATGTTGGCGAGAAGGCCTGGCTCACAGTCTCCGCTCTAATTTATCCCAAAGGTCTTCTATTGGGTTGAGGTCAGGCCAGTCAAGTTCCTCCACACAAAACTCCTTCATCCATGTTTTTATGGATCTTGCTTTGTGCACTGGTCCGCAGTCATGTTGGGACATGAAGGGGCCATCCCCAAACTGTTCCCACAAAGTTGGGAACATGAAATTGTCCAAAATGTCTTGGTATGCTGAAGCATTAAGAGTTCCTTTCACTGGAACTAAGGGGCCAAGCCCAACCCCTGAAAAACAACATCATACCATAATCCCCCCCTCCACCAAACTTTACACTTGGCACAATGCAGTCAGGCAAGTGCCGTTCTCCTGACAACCGCCAAAACCAGACTCATCCATGTCCCTTTAGGGGCTCCATAGTATCCCACAATGCAATGCACATGACTTCCATTTGACGTATGAACCATGACTTATGAACCAGAAGCAAACTCATCTCATTATCATTGCCATGGCATATAAATTTTTAGTTAAATAAATAAATAAAAAAATAAAATAAATATATATATATATATATATATATATATATATATATATATATATATATATATATATATATATATATATATATATATATATATATATATATATATATATATATATATATATATAAATAAATACAAAAATAAGTATGTAAATAACTAAAAATATATAATGTAAACATACAAAATACATACAAATAATAAAGAAATTACAATGAATTAAAAACAAATCTCTAGATAAAAGTAATGAATATAAATATGCAAATAAATAGGAAAATAAATAAATAATAATATATATTTATATAAATAAATAAAATATATTTGTATAAATATTTATACAAAAATACAAAAATAGGTATGTAAATAAGTAACCAAAAATCTATAATGTAAACATAAAAATAGATACAAACAATAATGAAATTGAAATTAATTAAATAAATGAATGTCTCAATAAAGGTAATGAATAAATATGCAAATAAATATGCACATAAATTTATATATAAATAAATATACATATATTTATATAAATATTTCAATAGAAATGTATGAATACAAAAAATAGTATGTAAATAACTAAAAATATATAATATAAACAAAAAACAGACAAATAATAAAGAAATTGTCTAAATAAATAATGAATATCAATATGTAAATAAATAGAAAACTAAATAAAAAATTAAGTGAAAGAAAGAAAGAAAGAAAGAAAGAAAGAAAGAAAGAAAGACAGAAAGAAAGAAAGAAAGAAAGAAAGAAAGAAAGAAAGAAAGAAAGAAAGAAAGAAAGAAAGAAAGAAAGAAAGAAAGAAAGAAAGAAAGAAAGAAAGAAAGAAAGAAAGAAAGAAAGAAAAGATAAATATTTACTATATACTAATATTTTCTTTTTGGATGCCACAGATGTTATGTAGTACGTTTATGTAAAAACAATGTAGCATACTACTATCTGAATAATAAACTGTAACTATGTACAGCATACTTTTTCCCATGCCATACAACTCGCATACAATACATATGGCGAAGTTATAGTCAGAGAGAAACTGAGGACTGAATAGAAAGCAATAGAAAGGGAAAAAGCAAAAAGCTGTTCTAAAGTCTGGAGTCGAGGGAAAAAAAAAAGGGATTCTTTTCTTGGCCTGGTCCGAGGCGGCCCAGCAAGGAGGCGTGTGTTTGGAGTCTAGCAGAGACCCTGAGGTGAGTGTTACCCCACTCGGCCTCTCAGACCCGCAGTGCTCCTCCACAGGGAGGTCTTTGAATAGAAAGCCTGCGGTTTCCTCAGTACAAGGGGGTCTTTGATAATGCCACTACGGAAGCCTATAGGGGCCCAAAGGACAAATAGAAACACATGCCAATTATGCTCGTTCATTGACTACAAATGAGACCGGTCAGACTACACTCTGTACTCGTGTATTGAGACTCATGAAAAAAAACAACAGACTCCCCAAAGGTGGAAAGCCACGCATGAGAGAAGATAAACATGCTGTTTTTGTAATAGCGTTTCCTGAAAAACTTCATGTGCCTTTTGAAAACGAATGATGAAAACAGCAACAAAGAGCCTTAGGGACGTACAATGTTGGAGAGTTATTGATGCGGAGAAAAACCGCGAGGCTTAGCATCAGATAAAGAACGCTGCTGCGTACGGTACCGAGCAAGGATCACTGTGTGGTCTTATTATGGGCGTACAAGTGTTTATGTGAGTGTGTTTGCCAGAGAGACCCACCACAGGGCTGTCGACTCAGCGTCGCTGAGGGCAAAGGGCTGTTTGGTTCTGGCTTTAACCTCAACCTGCAGGAAAACAACACAACTTTTCCAGCTGACGCAGCAGTATGTGGCCCCCCCGTTATGCCACTGTAAATCGATATTCAATAAAGCTGCATGATTGCTATATGCATCACAATTTGAATGATGAATATTTAAGACATTTTGATGAACAAGGTTCACTCACCTTTCGATGTCAATAAGTCGCATTTGTTTCCCAGCATGCATTACGGGTACTAGGGTTATAGTTTTAGTAAATTCAACTGCTTTTTGTCAAAGCCTATAGTGTTAATCTTGTCAGCACTATTACTGACAAAAATGTTCAAATACAAAAGGTTTTGTAGTCAATAACGTTAATGAGAAAATGTTGCATCATAATAATAATAATAATAATAATTAAAGTTTTAACTAAAATATATGGTGGATGAGGAAAAAAATAACACTGCAATATAACAATACACTAACAAAGTTTTTAGAAGAAAAATATAGCAATATTACAACTACAACATCTGCACAAAGTGAGCTTTTTTTCCCGAGGCTAGCGTATTTTCCAACTGTTTTCAATGGGAGCGCTGTGTTTTTAAAACACCAGGAGCATAACGAGGCGCTGAGAGCTTAACGTTTTTTTACCGGTCGCCGAGAGTTTAAGAATGTTCAACTTTGGGTAAAACGCAGCACTCATTACTGACACTTTGTACCCAGCTGTCTAATTACAGTGGAGGAGGGTTGGGACAAATACCATGCCGACCAACCGCCACATTCTGCTTGTACTATGTTAACAGACGACAACAACAAGCACAGTAACAGAACAAAATAATTTTAAACGAGCCAGAGCAAATACTTTACTTTGTTTGTTTCTGTACTGTTTCTATATAAAAATGTCAATACAAAGTGAAATAGTAGTAACACTTCCACGAATATTTCGTATTTTAGCAAGCAAAGCGTCTCAACTTAATCACCTTGTGAATGGGTCGTTGACGAATAAGGTTTTTAACACAAACATAATGGAGATGTAATTAATTCTGAAGTTTTATTAAGTGTTAACAATGAGATTATGTTAGGTTTTTATAATCAATTAACACTGCTTGTGTCATTTTTTTACAAGAGGGACAACATTTCTCAGCAAAAAAGTCATGCGGTTTAACCAAAATTTTGGTTTTACGGAATGACACTGTTGGTTACACCAAATGACGATATTTTTAATAAATGCTAACAGGCTGATATCTACCTAGCTTGCAAAAGAGCAATCAAACATTTTATATTTAGTACAAGTTTTTAAAATCTTACAACATTTTCCATGTTTTACAGCGGTTGTACCGAATGACCTGATGTTTCAGGACATGCGTATGAGCAAGTGAAAACATGAATTTTTCAAATAGTTAAAGGAGAGTTAGTTACTTTGCTTCATGACCATGTGGTCCTTTGCAAGTGTCTGAATGATCTCACATCCTGTCACATGATATTGACCACATGACTTGTTCCAAAACGGTCCCTTTATATTGGTTACTCCGAATGACATCAATGAAATTCATTTTTCCAGGCATTCTTTCTAACAAAGCAACGACTTCTACACATAATTTTAATACCATTTTGCACTAGGTATATATAATGTTATAAAATCATGCCAGAATAAAAAAAAAATAATAATATTATATATATATATATATATATATATATATATATATATATATATATATATATATATATATATATATATATATATATATTACACACACACACACATTTCTTACATTTTAAGATATTATAATCACAAATGAAGTGGCTGTATTGGCCCATCCACATGATGTAAAAGAAAACGTGATTCATCAGATCAGGCCACCTTCTTCCATTGCTCCGTGGTCCAGTCCTGATGCTCACGTGCCCACTGTTGGCAACGTAACTTCTTTAACATTTGAGAAAATGTTAAAGATTTAACGTTTAATCAGACTCACACTTGACTACGACTAAATTGACAGCACTCTTGTTCATTTGAGTCTGCTTAATTGCTGAAACTTTCACCATTTTGATATGTAGAAAACAGCATTTTTTATATTTTAGCATGCTAAGTGAAACCAACACCTCCAGCAGAATGTCTGTGCACTGCGGGGGCTGCTGGGAAGATTTTCGGCTCAAACTAAATGACAGTCGCCTCTGGAGGGTTGGGTCACCAGCACACAAGGAGGAAAAAAGAGCAAGAGTGACTTTGGGGGAGAAAAAACTTGTCCTTGCAGCAATCAATCACGGTCCATTTGCATTTCCAACACTTATAGGTAGCACTTCATAATATTAGAGTAATTTATACAACTTATATGGCTCATTTGCAGATTGATAGCTGCCATTCCTTAACTGTGCATAATGAACGTCTCATCAAAGGGGCTAAAGTCACCGCGCTGGATCTGAAGGTGTAGTACCAGCCCACTTTCTGTCTTCATCAAGACTTAATTTGCTCTCACCAAGTCACAGCCCCCAGATAGCTTCTCCTGCCTGCTTAAATGCATCATTTGCTTCTCTTGGAGATAAAACAGTTTGGGTTAGTCACCAAATTGGGAAAGCGGAAGCAAGTGAACAAACCAGGATTAAAGAACAGCAGGGGCGAGTTGGCTTGTGTTAAAAACAGCTCTGGGATCAGTGAGCCAGATGTTAGTGCTCTATTTGAATATGTTTTGTTCAATGGTTTATGTGGCAGTTTGCACAGAGGACCATTTTGTATCTAGCCTATAGCTTCAGACAGGTGCTAAGTCCTTTTTTAATTTTTGAGATGTGATTGTTATAAATAATTGATCAGTAGTTTAACTCATTTTGTTTTAGAACCCAGATTTTACATTGGACATCATGTGTCTTTATAAAGGCTGTATGCTGTTTTTTTTTGTTGTTGTAGTTGTTGTTGTTTTTTCCGAGCCTGCAGACCTTTTTTCTTCTGCGGAACACAAAACAATATCTGAGTGTTTCCAACAGTTTTCCACAGAAGAAAGAAAGTCATACAGGTTTGGAACGGCATGAGGGTGAACTCTCCTTTTAAAAATCAAACCAAATATATTTATTACTTGCACTGTGTTATGCACAACCTTTTTTTTTCTGTAATAGATTTATTTTACGTGTAGTATTACTTTCAAATTAAGTATTAATTCTAAGAACGCCCTGTTCGTTCTGTCTCTCCTGACCCAGGAAAAATCCAGCCATAAATAGATATCTCTATTCTTATTAATATTTCATCTCAAAATAACTGTCACTCATAGCTCATTATAGTCTATGGGTATGGCCTACATTCAGGACGAGTACGAGATCTGGCACTGATCATAGACTGCGCTCACATTAAAAAATCAAATTGGGGTCATTTGCCTATAAAGAACATGAATCTAGGAATTGCTCTTTATGCATAAATGGCTCCTTAGCCTCTGTCTTCCCACCTGAACATTTGTTTTATCACACTGTACAAATAGCAGAAACTGATACACTCAGAATCAATGAGGCATTAAGCTAAGCGCACACTGCAAGTCACTCTTTCGTCTTTTCAAAAAAGAACAGACACTGAGAAGGAACTGACACTCTTTTAGCGCAGATGCTATGACAGATTTCAAACTTGTTCAAAATCTGGCTAACCAGTTTTTAGGTCTGCATCATTTCCCTCAAGCAAAAAATTGAGTGAGGAAAGAGTGCAAATGGAGGGCAAGTTAGTGCGAGGTGGAACCAAAAAAAAAAAAAGCTATCTAGCTAAAAATGCTAGCTAGCTACAAGTCCCTCCAACCGCTGTCTCACCTATATTTGTAAAGCTCTTTTTCCCGCTCTATTTGGTAAGAACCATTTTTAGGTAGTGTAGGTTAGGTAGGTTGACTAGTTTGAGATATTTCTATGTTTATTTTTGATACTTTCAGCAGAGGTACTTTAGTTAGCATGCTAATCGTTTGCAGCAGTTTGCACAATAAAATCCTCTCAGAAAAGTTGCATTGGCATCTTTTAGCATCCTTACAATGATAAGCTGACTAGTTGTTCATGTAATTCATTGACTAGTCATTGTGTATGTTGTTAACAACACGAACACACACACACACACACAAAAAAAAAAAAAAAAATCACAAAACTGTTAGTCAAAATTCTGTCATCATGTACTCACCCTCAGGCTGTTCCAAACCTGTATGAGTTTCTTTATTCTGCTGAACACAAAAGAAGATATTTTATAGATTGTCGGCAACCAAACATTTGATGGGCATCACTGACTTCCATAGTATGTCAATGGGGCCCATCAATTCTTCAAAATATCTTCTGTTGTGTTCAGCAGAATAAAGAAACTCATACACATTTAGAACAACTTGAGGATGAGTAAATGATGGCATGTCCTGATTTTGCTGAGTTAGATGCGTTCCTGGGTCAACATATTTTGTTGTTCCTGGAACAACACTCCAGTCTGAAAATTTAGTCTTAACCCTATTCCTAGCCCTAAACCTAACCCTACCCATAAGTTATCTCAAAAATCAGAGGGAAATGATAGATGAATAACACTGATTTAGAAGCACCAATTCATGATTTTAAGCCTAAACTTGACATAATCTGTAAACTTGTCCCTCAAATCTGATTGGTTGATTTGAATGTTGTTCCAGGATCAACAAAAATGTTGACCCAGGAACATGTTGAACTCAGCAAAATCAGGTTCTGTTAAATGATGACAGCTCAACGGCCATCTTGGTTTCGCCTCCAGGCATCTATGTTCTACATAACTAATACAACTACAGTCTACTTCAGGAATTGCCTAACTTTTTTTGTCAGCTAAACCCCTTTGATATTAAATATTTATTTGAAGCACCCCTGAGATTTTAGTTAATCTTTCAATAATTTAACATGTAGATTTGAAAATGAACAAAGACATTTGCTTTCCCGTTTCAACCCTTTTCCTGTCCGGCTGTTTCTTACCACAAGGGCCATTTGGAATTCCTAAAGGCACAAGAGATGCTGATTGTGGTCAAGGCCTGTAGGCCAAGATGTGTGTACATCTGAGTGTACTTTAGTAAGGTGGGGGGAGCTGTAATCTTCTGATTGGTCAGTTTAAATGTCTCACATTTAGGTTTCAGGCACATGGTCAAGAAAGGTCTTCAAATTGGCTCTCTTCTATTTCTCTAGCTCTAGTATCGTGGCTCTGCTTCTAGACTCTTCTCTTTTCTAAAGCTTCTCTCTCTCTTTTTATTTGTTTTATTTTGATTGTTTTTACCAGTTTTTTTGCCTCCCATTTCCCATTAATGTCAAATTGACCTATGGGAGAAGTATTGGTTACTATTTTTATCACAACCACAAAATCCCCTTGAATTTAGTCAGTTTGTTTGTGTATATTCCAATTTCAAGTGCAACAAAACTCTCAAGGTCTCAAGGACCACACAATTTTTTAAAAATAAAAGAAAATTATGTTAGTCTAATGATAATTTATAATGTTTCTAATATTATTTTTTATATGTAGGATTTCTGATATCAGTCACATCATGCCAAACAATTGTGTCACCCTGTGGTGAATGGTCTGGCACACAACGCGGGGCACCAACATATGCTTCCGCCCTGGCATCATCCACCCCCTTCAAACACCTTCATTCATCCAGCAACAACAGGAGGTATAATGGTGGACAATGGTAGAAAATGGAGCAGATTCATTGCGGGACAGAAAGAGACAAGTGCCAACAAGGAATCATGGGACAATTGAAAACAAAAGGATGCAGAGTAGTGATGAAGAGGGAAGCATGATGAGCGATGACAGGCCAAACCAGGCGAGAGGGAGGAAGTGTAAAAGACAGGAAAGGAGAGAGAGTGTCAAGGTGAGAAGGAAAGAGAATTGGACACAGTGGAGTGTGTCCACAGTTGTAACACATCATATCTCACTCTACATCTCAACAGCTTCCTAAGGCCCAAGAGTACTAAGCAAAACAGGTGTGGGAGTGTTTGGTAAAGAAAGAGATAGAGCGAGAAAGATACTGGACCCTCGTACCATGGAGTGGTCAATTGTTAGCAATAAGAGATAACACTTATTTTATTTTCAACCTAATACCTACTAATATCAAGTCCAATTTCAGAGATATTGATAACTCTAAAAATGGAAAAAATACAATTTCTAAAATAAAGTCAGTAATTATAGACATTTTATTTATTAAAGAATTCATCCAAGCCGCTTTGAAGATTAAACTTACTTCCAAAAGTAAGCATCATCATCATCATATGAACTGCAAAACTAAATACTGTTTTCAAACAGGTTTCCTGTCATTGGTCAAACAAACAAATAGCCCCACCCCAAACTCATGCTATTGGTTGAGCTAGTGCTGCTAAGTTGGAATGTTTGGAATACTCAAACTAACTGTAGCAATACAATATACTGCTTATTATTTCATTTTCAATCTAATACTAAGTAATATCAAGTCCAATTTCACAGATACTGATAACTGATACTGATAAATTTTGAAAATAAAGTTGGTAATTATAGACATTTTATTCATCCAAGCTGCCTAGAAGTTTAAGCTTGCTTCCAATAAAGCTTTCTGCGAAATTAGCATCATCATACAAATTGCTAAAGATTGTTTTCAAACTCTTACTGCCTGTCATTGGTTAAACAAACAGATAGCCCCGCCCTAAGCTCATGCTATTGGTTGAGCCAGTGCTGCTATATTGGACTAGTTGGGATACTCAAACTAATAGTAGTAATAAGAGACACCACTGACTTTATTTTCAAACTTATACCAAGGTCTAGTTCTAAAACTGAAAAAAAAAGAAGAAAAAAAAAAGATTTATAAAATAAATAGGTTATAATAGATATTTTACTTATTATATCTCATTACATTATATTTGAGAGCCATAATTTTAACATTTACAGGTATAAATGGAAAGCTATTATTATATAAAGCTTTTATTATTATTACTACATGATCAGGCTTCTAACAACTTTTACTGTAAATATACAACGTCACACATACCCATTATAATAACTATATACATACTATATATATGAGTGTGTTTGTGTGTGTGTGTGTGTGTGTGTGTGTGTGTGTGTGTGTGTGTGTGTGTGTGTGTGTGTGTGTGTGTGTGTGTGTGTGTGTGTGTGTGTGTTTGAGGATATGTCCTCTCAATACAACATCAATATTAAAAATAATATTTTCAAATAATAATGAAAATAACAAATCATATCCATACTAATGGCAAAAAAGAGAAAATATAAGAGAAAATACAAGTTTTTGTCTAGGAGTTAACATTTCCAATCTATGTGACATCAGAAGTGGAACCAAAATTTCACCTTTTTCTTCCTTTTAAATAAAAGTGCACTGATGAATTGTGCAAAACGACAGTGTGTTTCTATGTGTCTCTGACTTTCTAAGTCTCTAATGACATTTAGAAATAAACTAGATCATGTGACAAAATATGAATAATCACTAGTCTTCACATGCACACACTCACACTTCACCACAAAACCCTTGTACATGCATATCTCTCTTACCCCACGACCACCAGGAGAACAAGACTCCAGAGAAACAGAAATTAGATTAGATTAAATTAGACGGCTATCTATTAAACTGGCACAAATAGATCTCCTCAATGGTATTATAAAAGACCTGACTTATGTATGCTAGCCCGCTAGCACTATCATTACATCATAATCTAGCATATATACACATCTGACTGGGCCTTTTTAGATCAATTTTATGCTTTCCTTACAAGTTTATCTGATGCATATTAATCAGCAAGGAGGGCAGATTTTGGCAACAGACTCTGTTTTCCCTTTCAAATTTCTACTTGGAAACTTTTGCCCATTAGCATTCACATGTGAGCATCTAATGCAGCATGAAGCAGATGATGTATGCTAGGCTAACGTTAACATCTGAATATCAAAACGTGCTTCGCTGTACTGGAGTGATGAAGCAAAGAGGCTAAGGGGCTTGCTGTTTTTCGAACTCTATAAAAAGCAAAGGAAATCGTCCTTTCCGAGTCTAAATGACACCAGCTGTGCTTTAATGGACCTGAATGGACACATCTCAGGTGCGGTGGGATGTTGTTATTGCCTGGAGCTCTGTTTCTGGCTGGATGGATGCCTTTATCTTTAAGCCCATATAAAAACATTGGGGGTAGATAGTAATCGTATTGCAGCATCAGGAGGATAGCCTGAAAGTTTAAGTCAATGTAATTCAATCAAAATGTCATGAACCTTCCATACCGTATATCTCAAAGTGCTGAGGAAATGCAATAAACCCTTTCACAAAAGACTAGCGCTCGACCAATATGGTTTTTCAATGGCGATACGAGTATATAGAGACCCGGGTGGCCGATATGAGGATCTACTATAGTTTTCAATTTTCTTAATACAATTTTTAGCTAAACAATGAATGTGAAAAGTTATCCAAGCAGAAACGGTTAACGGCCAATTTGATAATTTCGCAAATCCTGGTCAGTACTACAAAAAGTATCCTGTGTATTTGCTAACTTTTGCAGGGCAAGCCAGGATTTGTGGAGACCTGATGTGAACTCACTTGACTCAGCACCCAATTGTTAAAGAATAACTGTTGTCATCAGAGTCTGAGTTGCCTTCTCGCTCCTTTCGTCTCTGTTTACCACAGAAACTATTATCTGAACTCAACCAAAAATATTGTGGGCAGAAACATATAGCAGCTTTTCTTGACAAGTCCTCAGATGACTTTCAGGAATACATGGGCTGCTCTGAATAATTCCCTGTTCATATTGACAGCGATTTCAGGTTGCTAGGTCAGTGTACTGTTGGTCACTAGTGGGCGTTCTTGCTGCTGACAGTCCTGACATTATTGTTGTGCTGTGTAACTGCATTTAGCTGAAATATTATGTATAATTCACTTTTCTTTCTGTCAGTTTCAATAAGTATAGCATCTATCTATCTATCTATCTATCTATCTATCTATCTATCTATCTATCTATCTATCTATCTATCTATCTATCTATCTATCTATCTATCTATCTATCTATCTATCTATCTATCTATCTATCTATCTATCTATCTATCTACCATCAGTTTCTCTGTCCATCAATCTAACTTCCCATCCATTATTTGTTCATTTCTACAACTATTTGGCTATTTATCCAATCAATCAATCAATCAATCAATCAATCAATCAATCAATCAATCAATCAATCAATCAATCAATCAATCAATCAATCAATCAATCAATCAATCAAATGTGTGTATCTATTCATGTCTATTTACCTATCATCTATCTCTCCATCTGTCTGTCCATCCATTCATCTGCCCATCCTTCCGTCTGTCCATCCGACAATGTGTCCATCTATCCGTTCGTCTGTTTGCTTGTATGTCCATCTATGTAAATTTGAATTTGTCCATCCAACCATCCATCCATCAATGTATTTGTCAATTTGTACAACTAATCTATCCACATGTCTGTCTACCTATCAATATATTTATATCTCCATCCGTCCATCTATCCATCCATCCATCCATCCATCCATCCATCCATGTATTTGTCAATTTGTACTTCTATCATCTATTTGTCTGTCCATCTGGTTTGTGAATCTATTCGCATGTCTATCTACCTATCAGTTTGTCTATCTCTCCGTCTGTCCATCCATCCATCCGCCACTTTTGTCCATCTATCCTTTGTCTGTTTGTCTGAATATTCATTTATGTATCATTCAATTCATATATCAAATCATGTCTCTCTAACTATCAATTTGTCCATCCATCCATCCATCCATCTTATCCTTCTGTCTTTCATCTGTTTTTGTCTGTATATCCATCTATGTTTCATTCAATTCATATCTAATCATATGTCACTCATATGTGTCTATCTATTTGTCCATCTGTCTATCCATCCATCCATGACTTTTGCCTATAAATTCTGTAAACCTTCCCAGAATTTTCAAGGCTTTGCCAAGCAAATATGCAAAGTTTTCTACTTAAAAGAACAGTTATGTGAAATTAACTTCCTAACATTCCAATTTGCAATTCTGTATCCCGTTTGGTAAGCCAACTCAGATTCAGGAACTGAATTGGAAATCAAAAGCCATTCTCAGTTCAATTCTGAATGGTTTCAGGTCACTTTGTTGCTACAAATATCTCTGTCAATGTGAATGTCCTTTAACTTTGGTATCAGTTCGGGAAGAGCCTGACACTTACACCACTCTATTAAGAATCCTCAGTTGATCGGTTTCGCAGCCACACCTTGAAGAGCGACAACAACCATTTACGGCTCTCATGCGGAATGATGTACTCACGATTAAAGTGTATCAAAACCAAGACGGGCTTGGCGGTGTCTGTAAGAGCCTCTCTATATGTAAATAACCGAAGCCAGCGTCAGTGCACGGCAGAAAAAAAAAACTTGTCTTATTCAGTGGCAGAAGGCTGCACAGGCTGATCCAGTCATTATTTGAGGCAGAGAGCTTTTCTGCACAAGCCCTTTGTGAGAGGAAATTGCATTAATGAACTCTGATAAGAACAATCAACTCCAGCGGCTCTTTTTTTATTCTGCTCTCTCAAATAACCTATTAAATGTAGATTCTCCCAGGCTTCATCATTAACAACTCCCTCTCTCTCTCTCTTTCTCTCTCCTATGACAGGAGGACAACTGAACCTCACCTCAGTTAAACAGGTGCTTTAGTAGCAGAGGAACCAGGTGAGCTGCAATCCGTCACCTCCTTTGCTGCTAGCTTTAACCTTTCAATTTAGCAGCAGAATTAATATGGCCAGTTCCGCACCGCCTTGAACAGATGCCTCACAGGTGCAACCCAGAAAGGGAGACTGTCCCGAGCACAGTTTGCACACACACATACACGGACACACCTGTAGTGAACGTTATTGGCCACAGGTATGGCTCGTCTCTGCCCAGCTGCCGGCCTCCGCAGAGGTCGGCTGACGTCAACCTGGCTGTGACTCAAGTTACAGGCCGATTCAGGTCATTTTCTTTTAGCTGAGCTTAGATTTGGGTTGGGTGGGGGAGTTTACCCCTCATTATTGAGTCATGAGGCCTGTTTTAGCTATGTTTTTTAAGGACATGCTGCCTTTGCCACAGATCTGAGGACAGCTGACTAGACCAGGGGTTTTCAAATTTTTGGATGCCAGGGACCCCAAACAAGGAGATATTCTCTATGAAGGAGTCACCAATTTTCTGAAATAATAAGGCAGCTATATATTTTTAAGTATGAAGACCCATTTTACACTGTGTAAAATAAAAATAGGTGTAAATATGTATAAATTATTATCGGGGAAATATTTATTATCAATTACGATGTACCTTCAGTGAAATATTCCTGTTCCTACTCGAACAAGCGTCTCTGGCATGAGAGGCGCGCTAACAAGGACGCTACAGACCGCATTCTCTAGTGTCAGTTGCTAGTGCGCCTCTTGAGATCAGGGGAGTGGGAGAGGTTTACCCGCACAGATCTTACTAGCTTGCTTCTGTTACACTCACCCCCCTAAACCTCACTTTTATCCAGGTCACAGCACCAATGTAAACCCTCTAGTCCTACTCGCCCCGCTCCGAGCAGGAATCGAACCAGCATCTCTGGCATGAGAGGCACGCTCTGGCATGAGAGGCACGCTAAAGACCACAGTCTCTAGTGCGCCTCTTGAGATTAGGGGAGTGGGAGAGGTTTACCCGCACAGATCTTACTAGCTTGCTTCTGTTACACTCACCCCCCTAAACCTCACTCCTATCCGGGTCACGGCACCAATGTAACCCCTCCGGTCCTACTCGCCCTTCTCAGAGCAGGACTTGAACCAGCATCTCTGGCATGAGAGGCACGCTAACAAGGATGCGAAAGACCGCAGTCACTAGTGCGCCTCTTGGGATCAGGGGAGTGGGAGAGGTTTACACGCACAGATCTTACTAGCTTGTTTCTGTTACACTCACCCCCCTAAACCTCACTCCTATCCGGGTCACGGCACCAATGTAACCCCTCCGGTCCTACTTGCCCACTCTGAGCAGCACTCTCCACTCTAAGAGGGATTCAAACCAGCGTTTTTTGGCATGGGAGGCCGGTGCGCTATCAAGAATGCTAAAGACCTTAGTCTCTGGCGTCAGTCGCTAGTGCACCTCTTGAGATCAGGAGAGTGGGAGAAGTTTACACACAGCTCTTACTAGCTTGATTTGTAACACTCACCCCCTAAACCTCACTCCTATCTGGGTCACGGCACCAATGCAACCCCTCCGGTCCTACTCGCTGCACTCCGAGCAGGACTCACCACTCCAAGAGGGATTCAGCATTTTTTGGCATGGGAAGTGGGCGTGCTAACAAGGACGCTAAAGACCGCAGTCTCTAGCATCAGTCGCTAGTGCACCTCTTGAGAGGTGGGAGTGGGAGTGGGAGAGGTTTACACACACAGCTTTCACTAGCTTGCTTCTGTTACACTCACCCCCTAAACCTCACTCGTATCTGGGTCACGACACTAGTGTAACCTATCCGGTCCTACATGCCCCCTCCGAGCAGGACGCACCTTTCTGAGTGGGATTCGAACCAGCATCTCTGGCATGGGAGGTGGGCGTGCTAACAAGGACACTAAAGACCGCAGTCTCTAGCATCAGTCGCTAGTGCACCGCTTGAGATCAGGGGAGTGAGGTTTACACACACATATCTTACTAGCTTTCTTCCGTTACACTATAACTATAATAACTATATAGTTTTTATTAGAATAATTTATATAGAATCATTCCATTTTATGATGGTAATTATATATATATAAATGTTTTTTTTTTTCATCCCATCTGCATTACCCAAGCTGTGTGGGTGGGGGTAACAGTGTCTGTCCACCACGTCAAAATGGCCGTTTTATGATGTCGGGCAGATTATTCCAGAAGACTGATGGGGCGAGGCAGAGTGCTGATTGATTAGGGCATCGACTGAAGAAATGTGCTGTGCTCATCCCGTAGGAGGGGCTGTGAATGAGAGACCACTCAAGAAAAACACACACGCTCACACTTCAAGACACTCAGGTCAAAGAGAAGGAGATTAATGAAAGGTCAATCTGAGTGTGTGTGAAAGGGGCTGGGGCGAAATGTACATGCAGCAAAAATGGACAGAACAGGATAGGACAGCTCACCCAAAAATGATAAATCTGTCATTATTCACCTCATGTCATTACAAACTTTCCAATGACTGACTTTCTTTCATGGAACACAAAAGGAGACATTTTAAAAACTGAATTTCATTCAATTACTTTCAAACTTCAACAGCATTATTAAAGTAGACTATTTGACACACTCTTCTGACGCCATACAATTACTTAGTGTGGTACAGTAAATAGACTGAAAATCTTGAGATCCACTTATCTTTCCATGCTCTGTTTCTGAGAAAAGTACAAGTAGTGATGTCTAATTGGTGAATAAATTCTTTCTTTTGAGTCAGATCTTTTCAATTAATCAGATGATTCATTTGAATGATTCATTCACAGATCACACCGATCTACACTTAAAGATCTGGTTCATTTGTTTGTTCCTCAGACAAAGCTATTATAAAACTTCAGAAGACTTTAAATAGTTGTATGGAGACTTTATGGTGGGTTTGCATTTCTTTTGAAGCTTTACATTTTCATTGTAAATGCACATGAAAAAAAATATTTAAAATCTCTCCATTTTTGTTCTATGCAGTTTTATTTTAGTATCATAGAGATTTATAAATATTTTGTTGTTGTTTTTATTTTATTTTTGATTTCATTTCAGTTTAGTTTTTAGTCAGATTTGTTGTTTTTTTCTCATTTTTATAGTTTTTTTATTCTTATTTAGTTTTCTAAAACGCAAGTTAAACTGAATGAAAATGAGAAATGTTGCCTTGAAAGAAGATGAAGAATGTGGGTAACTAAACAAAAAAAAAAAAAAAAAATCCCATGGAAGTCAATGAGGCCCATAAACTGTTTCGTACCAGCATTCTTCAAAATATCTTCTTTTGTGTTCAACAAAACAAAGAAACTCACAGGATTAGAATAACTTGAGAGTCAGTAAATTATGACAACGTTTGTGTGTGTGTGTGTGTGTGTGTGGGGGGGGGGGGGGCTATCACTTTAAGGATAAAGTCTTTTTTGTATGAACCAAATGTTCATGTGTATGAGCTGCACTTAACTCGAGATCCTGCAAAGAGAGTTTCAGAAGTCTTGAAATGATTGTTTAAAAGCTCTGAGATGTGTTATTGTGTTATATATTGTCATGTACTGTACTCTCTAAAGCAAGGTCGACCGGCCCAAACCAGGGCAGTGAATACAAAATACACAGCATTTGCTGACGGCTGAATTCTGACATATAAAACCCACTTGCTTTAAGACAGAAAAAAAAAAAAAAAAAGAGAGAGAGAAAAAAACATCAATTTAAATGCCATCCTCGCCACAACTCCAGCTCATCAATCAATACACATACCTACATAACCTCCCATACATGGCCTTGGAGTTTGACTCCCGGGAAAGAAATCTCTATGCTGTGACATGGAAGATTTAGACAATGAAGAGTGAGGTAGCGCGTCAGGCAGGGTTCTCTCGCAGTTTAATCTGCCTTTCACACTAAACCAAATCCCCTGGGAGAAATTGTACCTTGGGGCGCAAAAAAAAATTGACAGATGGGTTGCATTATTGATAGCAGTCTCCAGCAGTTTAAGAAATGAATGCTAATTCATGCCCAAGCTGGGTTTTACACAAGCTAATCTCCCTGATTTCAAAGTGTTCATTGTGTATAGCAAAGAGTGCGAAATGCAGAACTGACGGATAAAGCTTGGGATTCACATGGTTTTAGGGAAATACTGTACACATTTAGGTTGGGCAAAATTCACAACTGACGAAGTGGCTCCCTTCCGATTCACAAGTTTGAACTGAATTCACCACATTTCAAAGGAAGTTGATTTGGAATTTGAATTGAAATATATAATTGACAGGAAGAAACATTTAGTGAAGTTCCTAAACGTAATTTAGGGAGGAGCGAACCCATCTAATCTTCCAATCAACAGCCAGAGTATATAAGCAGCTGCTTACCTCTCTTCAGTCTCAGCTGTTTCAGCACCCCTCCACCTCCCCAAACTCCACCTTAATTTCAGGTACCTTGCCCTATGTAATCATATCCTATATTTATATCAGAGCTCGAGTTGAAGATGCTTCATCGAGCCCCTCCTCAGTGGACAGCAAGCCAAATTAGCTAACCTAATACCCTAAAGATTATATGGGCAAACAAACTCGTTAAATGAACTATAATTCAAAGAGGGCTGGGCAACAAACACAAGCTCCTCCAACATTTCTCTTTAAAATTTCTTGTTTTACATTTCGAATTCGAGACCGGTGTTTTGTTTTGCTCTATCCTTTGAGTTTCCACATTTGTCTTTACGGCATGCGTTGGGTTAGAGGTCACTCTTCCCCCGGAACTAGACTCGCATTCAATTGTTATCGGAAGCTGGTGATTACAGGATTACTTTTATGATGGATGGATGCACTTTTTTGGACTTTAAAGGAAAATAGCACCATTCACAACCATTATAAAGCTTGGAAGAGTCAGGATATTTTTAATATAACTCCGATGGCTGGAAGAAGAAAGTCATATACACCTAGGATTGCTTGATTGATAATTTTCATTTTTGTGGGGAACTGTCCTTTTAATATTAGTTATGGTTAACAATAATTGAACTTTACGGTTATATGATCTTCTTTAAATTTAAAATCATTTTAAAACTTACTTTATTACATTCAGAATCTAATTACCATTCAACTGCATTCAAATTCTACTCAGATTCAGGAATCTAAAAGCATTTTCAATTCAGTTCTGAATTATGCACAATCCTGGTACATGTAATGTATGTTACATCTCTAGAGCTTTATTTATTTATTTTTATGCTGAAGTTTTGTTCATTAAATCTTCCTACAAAGGTGATTCTCAATGGAAAAGGACAAAGAGAGAGACTACATTTACATCTCAAGGAAGTGGCTTTATTTTAACCATGATTAATCCCTGTTCATGCCTCACTTTGTAGAAGCCACCCAAGAGACTCATGGGATATTACCACTGTCACACTCGAACAGTAAAATAAACAAGCCCTGAGTTGCACACATTTCCAGAAATCCATCTCACGCCCCATAAATACTACTGATCTGAAACCCAGATTTCTTTTGGGTCTTGAAAAACAATGTCGTTCATCAATTACGGGACAACATAACCATTTTAATACATTTCAAAAATCTCACCGAGGCAATTCCACAAATCAATTACAATGTGAACCTCGATCTTAATGCTGGACAATAAATGTATTGACATCTGCATTTTATGACTGACCTAAAAAAAAAAACTTGGTAAATAGATGTTATGCCTTTCCCAGCAGTTCCCATGCTGGGATGAGCGAGTAGAAAAGTTTGGAAGATGTACGGAGTGAAGAATGGAGCGTCTCTGCAGAAACATGAATCACGCTGCATCATTCACCAACAAACAAATGTCATCTCTCCACCCAACCCGGCAGCTTCATCATGCTAAAGCTCCTGACAGCAAAGGAACATAAAATGAGCGGCCCAATTCGTCTCCCCAAGGCAAAATCACTCCATCATTCCTCTACTGCTTTTTTTTCTCCCTCCATCAAGTGCCTGGAAGAGAGCAAAGATAAAAAAATCCGTTCACCTCAGGGAATAGGGGCAGATGCTTGAAGGTGCGAATGCGATGAAGGCTTTGTTTCTATTCGGTTGTTAACAAGTCAAACATTGGCGCTGTTTACGGCAACTTACAATTCTTACTTCCTGTGTCATTATTTGGATTGACACTCTGGAATAATCTAAATATAGTTCTGCATGTTCATTTGCAACACCATTTATCCTATTCGTGATCAGATCCGTACACGTAACTCAGCTTTTTAATGTTTTTTAAGGGATAGTTCAGCCACAAATGAAAATCCTGACAAACCTGTATGACTTACTTTCTTACGTTTTTGGAAAATAAGTAATTTTAAGAATACGGCAGCTGTTGACCACACTGTTACCATAACTTAAATAAATGCGTGGTTGCAAGTGGGGCTGCACGATTAATCGTACGATTTGAAAAAAAAAACATTGAAATCACGCTTAAACGTTTTGTCTTAGTGCGATTATGAAATCGCAAAGCTGCAATTATTTTTTTATGCGTGGCTTGTCAATGAATTATGGCTCCAAATGCTAATCCATCTGAAAACATCTGAAAGTTTGAATCGCTTATAATGTGCATTTGAAAAAGCAACACGCGTCAAACATCTTTCCAGACATGAGAAGCATTTTGTCCAACAAAAGAAAACATTTAATAATATGTATTACTTCAAACTCACTTCATAACAACAGTTGATCATCCTTCTGTCAGATGATGTGGATTCTTACACAGAATAAGGCAGTCGTGTGTTTATTAATCATGTTTAATCAATCAAAGCGTTTCAATCTTCTGTTTAAAAAGCTACAGCGATTGTATAGGATTTCCTGGCATGACGCGTGTTCTACTTCGGCAGCAAGGCATATTTGCAGTTTCTGCCCGAGAGCGCCCTCTGGCTTTCAGATGGAGAAGCATTTACTACTGATCACGGAGCCGTACAGCTCTGACAAGCTACGCATGAAGTAATCGCAGCCTTTGCCAAATCGCGTGCGATAAAATTGCGATAAATCTATCAGTTAAAAATTTATTGTTTTAATTAAACCTTTAAAGTTGCAAACATTATTTTGTTGAGTTCTGTTGACATAATAATGTTGATCATTACATCAACTTAATATCGTCGTTAATTTTAACTCAAATTTCTTTGTTAACTGGCTTTTTCTTTTTAAATTAGGTTGTAGTAACTTAATGAATTTGTCTTGATAACTTTGGAAATTAGGCAGTG